>NW_003314346.1:108488-272866 GCF_000143415.4 Selaginella moellendorffii
ATGGTGCCCGCTATAGACGACTTCGCACGTGGGCAGTCTTTGATCCAAAGAAGGTGGAAGCAGTGAAGTCCTGGGAAGTTCCGACCACTGTATCAGATGTTCGATCCTTTCTCGGTTTGGCGGGATACTATCGTAAGTTTGTCCGCAATTTTGCAAGGATTGCTCTTCCGTTGACTGAGTTGACGAAGAGTAGTATTCCGTTTCATTGGACACCAGTTTGCCAGCGTGCTTTTGCACGGTTGGAGGAGATCTTGACTACAGTTCCTGTTCTCAGGATCCCAGATCTTGATAAACCCTTCGAAGTGCATTGTGATGCATCTGGCTATGCTATTGGTGCCGTGTTGCAGCAAGATTGTGACAAAGCGATTGGTGTTACGCTAAGGCGACATGGTTGTCCCGTTGCGTTCTATTCCAAGAAATTGGATGAGACCCAACGAAAGTGGCCAACGCACGAGAAAGAGATGTTTGCTATAGTGTCGGCCCTGGAACACTGGAGACACTACTTGGGTGGACATACCAAGGTTTATACGGATAGTAACACACTAAGCTACTTTGCTACGCAGCCTAAGCTTACGCCGAAGCAGGCTCGTTGGCAAGAGAAGCTTGCTAGATATGATATTGAAATCATATATAAACCTGGTAAAGACAATATTGTTCCGGATGCGTTGAGTCGTCAAGCTCAATTCCGGGCAATATCGGCAATCAGTTCGGATTGGTTGGAAGACGTTCGGGCTTCATATGGAAGTGATCCATTGGCGAAGGCAATCTTATGCCGTGCGGGGTTGTTGAAGCAGAGCCCTGGTAGCGAAGCAGCAAAAGTTGCTAGTCGCACTAATGCGAAGCTTCACTTCTCAGTTCGGGATGGGCTTATATTCTATAAGCAAGAAAGATTGTATCTTCCCTCTAAGGATCTTCAGCAGTTATTTCTGCGGGAACATCATGATGTTCCAGCAGCGGGACATGGTGGGAAGCGAAAGACTCTAGCTTCATTGAAAAAGGGATTTTTCTGGTCTGGTATGGAAGATGATGTAGCGGACTATGTCCGTTCCTGTCCTGTATGCCAGCAATGTAAGCGCAGAACTGAGAAGCAGGCTGGAAAGTTGCAGTGCATTCCAGCACCGGCATGGCCATTTCAAAGTGTGACACTTGATTTCGTCACTTGCTTGCCGAAGTCTAAGGGTTATGATACTTTGATGGTGGTTGTGGATCGGTTGTCAAAGATTGCACACTTCGTTCCAACTGTGGGAACAGTAAATGCGAAACAAGCAGCAAAGCTCTTTTTCCATGAAGTAGTGCGGGTTCGTGGTCTTCCTGAAGAAATGATCTCAGATAGAGATTCGAGGTTTACGGGGAAGTTTTGGGGAACCCTATTCCAGTTGTTTGGTACCAAGTTGAAGTTTAGTACGGCTTATCATCCTCAAACTGATGGGCAGACCGAACGCGTGAATGCTCAAGTTGAGGATTATCTGCGGTACTATGTCGCAGCGGACCAACGCGACTGGGTTGAGCATTTGGATACAGCAGAAATATGTTATAACAACACATTTCACAGCTCTATAGGCTGTTCTCCATGGGAGATGTTGCAAGGGAATGCTCGTGGGGTTCCTCAACAGATCGTTGTCCCAAAACCAATGACCGAGGTGTTGGTCCCAGCCGTGGAAACTTATGCGGAGCAGCTACGTCAAGGTTGGTCTAAAGCTACCGAGGCGATGGGCAAAGCTCAGGATAGGTATCGACGTGATAAGGATCAGCATCGTCGGGATGTATCCTATCAAGTGGGAGATCAGGTGTGGCTATCTTCCCGCAACTTGAACATTAAGGGTTCTTTGTCTCGGAAGTTCTTGCCGAGATATGTTGGACCCTATCGGGTGTTAAAACGTCTTGGTGATGTATCCTATCGGTTGGATCTGCCTGCGGAGATGTCCAATGTTCATAATGTATTTCATGCCAATTTATTGGCACCTTACACTGTGGATGTTGCACGTCAACGGGAGATTCGTCCACCGCCAGACGTTGTGGATGGTGAACCTGAGTATGAAGTCGAAGCTATTTTGGATTCGCGCTGGCTTAAACGTGCCAAACGTCGGGAGTATCTCGTTAAGTGGAAAGGTTACCCAACTTGTGAATCAACTTGGGAACCTCTTAGTAATCTTACACATGCTCGTGAGCTTGTCACGGAGTATGAGCATTGTAATAAAGATTAGTTTTTGTAAATCTTGTAATAAATCTTGCAAATTAATAAAGTAAAATATTTCTATCACTCAAAGTGTCATTTCTCTCAATCATTTGTACTTGGGTCAGTTTTGGCAGGCTGACTTCGGCACTTCGGTGCATGGGTCCAATCCATAACCATGGGGATAACTATTATAGACTGATCACAAGTCCCCGCCTCTCTCTCGATGACTCCTTTTCAAAAAAAAAAAAAAAAGGGGCGTGGTCGTGTAAACAACTTACTCTGCCAGTTTATAATAGTTGTCTAAATCTTCCCGACGGGGTTGATTTCTTGCTCAGGGGCAGTTGGGCCTCTGGCCTTCTCCCTATATCCCTGCGGGCAGGGATGTATCATTCCTTTGTAAGCTGAGTGGTACTCAGAGCAGCAAGGGTGGCTAACTCCGTTGGTCATTTCCTTGTCGGCGACGGCCGGAGGGTGTCTGAGTCTTAGCATCTTTTGACGTAGAGGAGAGGTCGTTCCATAACTCATTTAAGTCGGTGCATTTCCCACATAGTGTGCTTTCCGTTAACTTTCGGGGTTGTTTCCTTGACGGTTTGCTAGACTCGGGTATGCATCGACGAGGACGTCGATCTTCCCCAAGGGGGGGAGAGTGTCGCGAATGTGACTTCGGGTATCGAAAGATACTTGTCGACCAGTCCTTACGGGCACTCTTTCCTTACTGCCATGACGGCAGGAGGTCGGTACTGCTGGTTCCCTTTAATAGCCCCTCTTGTCCAAGTGTTAGTAAACTGGACTTAGCATCTGTACTTGGCCGGATGAGCATAAGGACGGAATTCCTAAGTGTCTATTTTGCCAAGCATACTTGGCCCGGCTTTTTAGTTCTCTTTTGCTCTGTCTTGCACTGGCTTGGCAAGAACCCTCGCATGTTGAGACTAGTCCCTCAATATCGCCGGATGATAGCTTACCGTGTCTGCCAAACACCCTCGCTATCATATCCTTTGTGTTGGTCTCATTTCGGTCCTAAATGCTAAATATGGAAAGTGTCCAGATTAGCTCATTTGGCATATCTACGGAATGTAGAGATCGGCCTGAACACAATAGTGTTCGTCCCGTGTCCAAATTCGCAATCTAAGGACATTCCATATTTAGTAAGTTTCGGACTTGTCCCAGAGACTAACTCCTGGTACTAAGGGAGGCTTGGGGTGAAAGCCCAAAGCGTGTGTCCCTCAAGGGGGGGGGGCTGTGGGGGGTTCCAAATGTATAGTAGGGATAGTGGTTGGAATGCATGTCCGACCACCTGAGACATTAGTTTGGCTTCCGCTGGGCTGTGTCGCTCCTTGTTCTGTGTCCGGCTTGGGTCTAAGCCCAAGCTCCACGTTAGGCCACCGGTATGCCAAAATTGTGCCAGACTCCGTCTGACACCATTTTGCGTGCAGGTGCTAGATACGGGGAGCTGGTGCTCGTGGGATTGTACCGGACCCTCGTTTCGTAGCGCAACGGGCTTGGAGTTCGGCTCCAAATTCAGGTGCGCTACAGTGTCTCTGCACCCCGAATTGTAGTCTGGAGAAGGGTCCTCTGCAGCGGACCGGGTTTAAGTCCCTTGGAACGGGACGCCAGAGAGGGTGAGAGCCCCGTCTAGCCCGGACCCTGCTGCATCACGAGGCTCTTTCGGCGAGTCGGGCTGTTTGGGAATGCAGCCTTAAGTGGGTGGTAAATTCCATCCAAGGCTAAATACTGGTGAGAGACCGATAGCGCACAAGTACCGCGAGGGAAAGATGAAAAGGACTTTGAAAAGAGAGTTAAAAAGTGCTTGAAATTGCTGGGAGGGAAGCGAATGGATGCCTTGTGCGCCCCTTGGTTGTGTGTGGAACGGCGAGAGCTGGTCTGCCAAGCAATGCAAGGGGCTGTCCAGCATGGGAGGACGCGGCGGGATAACGGCTTGTGAGCCTCTGGCTCCCTGCCAATGCCGCCGCTGCCTCTGAAAATGGTGGGGTGCTCCGGTGCCCCGCCAGCATCCACAGTCTTCTCTCGTCCAACAATGGGAAACTGCTGCCCGATGTCCTTCAGAGACAAGCCAGTTGGCAAAGAAGATAATGAATCCCTTTCAAGGCATTTTCTGTACATGCGGGCATGCTTAAGACGAGGTCCAAAGAGCTCCTTCAGCTTGGCAATCCGATCACGGGCGTTTGACCAATCAACTCCACTAAAGGGAATGAGCTGCTGACGGAGCTGCTTCTCCTTCTCCATCCAGTTCTCCTTCTCACGGAGCTGCTTTTTCTCCTCCATCCAGTGTTTCTGAAGCTCACCCTGTGTGGAATCCACCTTCTGGTCAGCGCGCTCCACAACCTGCTCAATCGCTTGTTGCACGGCCCTGATCTCCGATTCCACTTCCTCAATCTGCTGCTGAATCGATCGCTCAGGCCCATCCGCCCTTTGCCGCTTCCCAGCCCTGATATCTGATTCCAATTCCTCCCCATCCGCCCTTGGCCGCTTCCCATGAGACTGCTCGCACCATGGCGGAACCCTAACCTAGGTACTCTGTTTTTTAGGGTTCTAGCCGTAGAATGGAAGACGGAGGACATTGTGCGAGGCGAGCTTCGACTGCATTCGATGTGAGGTTGATAGAAAACACCTGAAACTGGCATTGAGGTATGTTCAGCTGAATCTGTGAAATGGTGTAGACTTTACTGAGTTTACCTGCATTCGGGCAGGTAAACTGGAGTAGGTTCACGTAGAAAAGAACTAATGTTGACTACTCATTCAGAGCGGCAGTGAGTATATGGCAGGACAGCTTCAGGCATCTCGGACTCTCCTCAGAGAGCTGATCTTTGGCTGATCAACACGTAAGTTCAGTATCAGAAGGAAGAATCTTAAGCTGGATCAATTGTTGCTGCTGT
Source organism: Selaginella moellendorffii (assembly GCF_000143415.4). Lineage (NCBI taxonomy): Eukaryota > Viridiplantae > Streptophyta > Lycopodiopsida > Selaginellales > Selaginellaceae > Selaginella > Selaginella moellendorffii. Next base: position 113,559 of record NW_003314346.1, read on the forward strand.
TTTATTCGCAGGTGTACTGTGAAAGCTCCGACAATGGAAACACTGATACGTAAAGGCAAAGCGGCCTCTATTCCCTTGGTGGATAGCTGGATGCGTTCCTCAGGGTTTAAAAGATCTCGAAGCCGTCAAATACAGCGGGGGAGACTTTGAAAGGCCACGAGGCCCAGCTGCTTTGATGGGATGCTTTACCGTCTCTTGATTTGCCAAATGTTTATAATCTCTTTTGCTGTTGTGTTTTCAGGTTCGTAAGAACAAGTTTGTCGAGATCATTCCTATCAACGTTGGCTGCTTGGGTGCTTGCACATACTGCAAGACGAAGCATGCTCGCAGGCATCTTGGCAGCTACACAGTAGACGCACTAGTAAGGACCTTCGCCAGTTTCTTTTCTCTGTTACTGAGCTTTATCTACAGGTGCAAAGATTGAAAACCGTGGTGTCTGAGGTGTGAAGGAGATATGGCAACACTGGAGCTTACGGTTATGGTTATCTGTTTCAAGCTAGCATTTTCTTTTTACTTTTTTCTTTCTTTGCACTACAGGACGAGACATTGGAGCAAATATACCAGCGCTTCTACGTGCTTTAGTTGCCGCGCTTCCTCATAGACAGAAGTACAATGCTCCGAATCTACATCTTACAGCATCTGGAGGAAATGGCTGTCACCCCTGCGTGTATTTGTTCCTTCATGTTCTGGTTCAATCTGGAAGGGACTCGGTGTTGGAGGTACCGATGTTCTGGGTGATTGTTTTGTCTCTGTAAGCTGTTTTCTGTGTTCTTCAGGGCATGAAGAGGGAGTACACGTTTTCTGAGTTTAGAAAAATTGTGGATACTCTCACAAGACTAGTCCCGGAGATTCATATCGCTACAGATATTATCTGTGGATTTCCAGGTACACTCACATGCATGAAAAAGATTGTATCTTATTGAGCTTTTATCCCTGTCAGGAGAAACATCAGAGGATTTTGACAGGATCATGGAACTAATACGAGAGTACACGTTCCCACAGGTCCACATATCACAGTTTTACCCTCGACCAGGTAGGTAATCTCTGTACATGCTACTGAATGGTTCTCTCTGTCACTAGTGTTCATCCTGTCAATATCCTTAGACAGGAACACCGGCGGCTCTAATGAAACGGGTTCCAACGCTCGAAGTGAAGAAACGAAGCCGTTCCTTGACAAGTCTGTTCGAATCGTTCACTCCTTACGCAGGAATGGAGGTAAAACGTACCGAGTCTGGGTCACCAACACTGCTGCTGATGGAATTCATCTGGTATTCTTTCTTTTGTTCTACGTCTCTGCAGGTTGACCTGTGTACAAGTTCTACTTCCAGCTGTACCGGGCCTTCTTGGAAGCAAGTTAATGTGAAGATTACGTCTGTCGGAAGATGGTCTGTGACTGGCAAGTGGCGAACCAGATTCCACTCCTGGAGATGATGCTGAGAAAGTCGGATGCGAGCAGCGGTAAGGAATGTGATCCTCGGGGAGTTCCTGAGAAAGAGATCTCGAGTCCGGGCATCACATTTTCGTTTGTTGAAATTCACCAGGATCAGAAGCGGCGGGCTCTGTGGTCACTCTTGTGGCTTTCTTTACACACTCCAGACGAAAACAAGCTCAAGGACGAGTCTGTGCAACGCTCACACAAACTTGACTGGGCCCAACTGGGAGCTCCAACCAGAGTCCAATCTCCACTATCCCAGACGCGTAGAGTTTACGTCAATGACAGCGAGAGACTTATCTTCATCAGGACTAGTACGCTCTGTGTTCGCTCTGTGTTCATCAGACTGTCTGTGGGAGAAATTCGTCGGCTCAAGTCAAGCCAACTTACCAAGGTACGTGCCTCCTGACTATACTATTTTCTGGAAATGATGTTTTCCTTGCTTAAACGTTGAATTTTGCAGATGGCTGGTGCATAAGCACAGCACACTACTGTCGTCTTGAAGCACTCGCGTTTTATATTTCACGAACAGATACATGTTTCTGATTCAAGCCTTGGATGCATGGTGGGAACACAGGATTTACAGCTCCTCTAAGCTGTGTCCTCTTATATGAGAGCTTACGCTGCATGACTGGTGCGTATTCTATGAAGTGCTAAGCTCCACTTTTGCGAATCGTGCAGATTTCCTATCTGCCTCACTTCTGCCAAAGCTTCACAGCAGATTGAATATGTACGACCTGGAAGGTGTGTGTTTGGATGACAGAGTCACTGGGATGAAAATCTGGAAGGTGCTGTGTGACCTCTGACAGCATTATATCTCATGGGTGAAAGTTTGCCTTCACTGCTCGGACCTGAATTATGCAGTCCGACTCGAGAGAGTCCGGTAAGTGGCATTCCCGCTGGCTGTTGGATCCTCCACTGTTGGATTGTACAGATCTAACAGCTCAAACGCTCAGCCTTTGAGTTGCCAGAAATTTCAAAGTCCTAGCACTTGGTTTTTGGCAATGGAGAGGAAGGTACGTGAGCATGGCAGCTACGCCTTGAGCACACCACGGCCCAGGTCACCACAGCCAGCTGCTCCAGCAGCAGCAGCAGCTGCCGGCGCAGGCAGCGCCAGCCACTGCAACAGCCTGCGGCCTACCAACACCAGCAGCTGCTGCAGCTGCTGCTCCAGCCAGCCAGCTAGCCATGCCACGGCCGGCCTCCAGCAACCCTAAACCCTAAAACCCTAAACCCTAAACCCTAGATGCTAGACGACTACACCCAGCTGATGAGTCCCAAAAAGGATGAAACCTCTTGTCCTCACCCTCGCATGAAAATTCATTCCCTTGCCTCCTCTACTTGCACTCGATCACGCTGTCTCGACAACAGCACATGGAGAATGTGGATTGCACAAAGTGGTGCCGCAATCTTGCTGGATTGCCCTGTAGGCAGTGGTATAGTCTTTTGGAACAGTGATCAGTTCACGGAACAGGTGCATCGAGAGTCGGCACAGCGAATCCAGCATGAAGTCTCGCAGCTAACTCACCAACTGGATGATGGGGAAGACGTGGGGAACATCTCTCTATGGGATGCACGTCGTGCAGCTCTCACAATTCTAATGGAGAACCTCAGGACTCGGAAGGACTAGGCAGCTGGCACACTCCCTGCTCACGGGAATGCATCAAGCTCATGCCCAGCTGGTGGGAACCCCTCGTCCCACCCAGAAACTCCTGAAGACGTGGCCGGGCTCATCCCTGATCCAGTACATGCAAGTGTACAGGAGGAAACATGCCAGGTGGACCTTGCGCACTTGCAACAAGTGAGGAAATCAGATCTGGACTCTCCCACAACACCGCATGAGGAGCAGAAGGAGTTGCTCCCCTCTCCACTCCTGAGACTCGACAAGGCAGGGATGTTGGTCTGGGACCCTCGCCACATTGAGGAAAGGATCCAAAGTTCTCCGCTTCCAGTATGCAAAGAACTCCAGTCAACTCTGATGTGCACGATCAGAGAGCTGGACCTGAATCCTTTGGGAGAGGACCTTGTGTTGGGCCCTGCACTACGTGAAGCTCAAGAACTAATCACGAAGGCAGTGGCCACACAGCAAGTGGACCTCTTCGATGCATGGGAGCAAGAGCAAGGTGGCAAGGTGGATACCACGCCAACACCAACAGTTGAAGCGGGACTTGGAGAGCCAGAAACAGAGCCAGAGACGGAGCGCTCACTGGATGAATAGTCAGATGGCACACTTCAGTTCCAGAACTGTGATGCCTTCAACAAGAGGAAGACCAAACGTGAGAAGAAGAAAGTGAAGCGAGCAACGCGGCAGAAACTTAAAACTCTGAGACTGGCCAAGGAGGACCCGGCCTGGAGAAACACAGTTGAAGCCTTTCTTGAGGAGGAGCACGCCCCTCCAGATAAGAGAACAGAGTCTCAGGCGTACCAGCACCAGGAGGTTGACACACCTGAGCGAGTGGCAAAAGCCCAGTCAAGAGTGGGGAAGACTTGGGGCTGCAGAAAGGTGGTAGAAGTGCTGCATTCCTCGGACGGGAACAGTGACGTTAATAAAAAGAACGCCTCACATAACGTAAACGGGGGAACACCTGGTCAGGCCGAAGTGCACAAGGTGGCAGCAGTAGGTGAAGGTGGAAGTGTCTTGGTGTAGCGCACGTGGTTTTGACCCTTTATCCTATGGTGATTTACCATAGGATAACACCACGAAGCGGAACCTAAACCCTCTTTGTGCCACGTGACAGATGCCACGTGTCACATGCCACGTGTCCATGCCACGTGTCACATGCCACGTGTCCATGCCACGTGTCCACAGGAACCCGAGGTTCAGGGCCTTGGGCCACTGAACGAAGGAACGGTGCCAAACTCCCAAGCGTGATGCCAAGGAGTGATGGAACCGGACCACGGAGCAACTCCTGAGCATATAGCCCAAGGAGCGAAGGGACAGGGGCCCGGAGCAACTTGGAACAGTCCTAGAGCAACCAGCATCCCAATGCCAGGACCAGCACGCAAAACGGAGCCAAACAGAGTCTGGTGCTATTTCGGCATACCGGTGGCCTAACGCGAGGATATGGGTACTCCACCAACTAGCATGGAATGGAACTTGGGCTTAGACCCAAGCCGGACGCAGAACAAGGACAGGCACGCAAGCGGGAGCTAGACTATGCCTCAGGTTGGTCGGCCATGCCCGACCTACCCACTATCCCTACTATACATTTGGAACCCCCCATAGCCCCCCCCCCTTGAGGAACACACGCTTTGGGCTTTCACCCCAAGCCTCCCTTAGTACCAGGAGTTAGTCTCTGGGACAAGCTCGAAACATACTAAATATGGAATGTCCTTAGAATGCGAATTTGGACACGGGACGAACACCATTGTGTTCAGGCCGATCTCTACATTCTGTAGATATGCCAAATGAGCAAATCTGGACACTTTCCATAAATAGCATTTGGGACTAAAATGAGACTAACACAAAGGGCATGATAGCGAGGGTGTTTGGCAGACACGGTAAGCTATCATCTAGCGATATTGAGGAACCAAGCTCAATATCGCGGGGGTTCCCAACACTAGCAAGTGCAAGCCAACATCATGAGTTTCTCATCACCGTGTCAAGTCTGCTTGACTAAATGACAACTTAGGATTTCCTTCCTTAGTGCCCTTCCGGTCTAAGTGCACATGTGATGACCAGTTTCTCAACTAGCTTAGGGCGGAGACTAATACCGACCTCCTGCCGTCGTGGCAGTAAGGTAAGAGTGTCCGTAAGGACTAGCCGATAGGTAACTTTCGATACCCGAAGTCACATGCGCGACACTCTCCCCCCCTTGGGAAGATCGACGTCCTCGTCGATGCATACTCGAGTCTAGAATACCGCCAAGGAAACAACTCCATAAAAAGTTCACGGTACTCACACTATGTGAGAAATGCACCAACTTAAATGAGTTAGGGGGTAACCTCTTTGTCTAACGCGGATGCGCTACCAGCTCAGACACCTTCCGGCCGTCGCCGACAAGGAAATGACCAACGGAGTCAGCCACCCCTGCTGCTCTGGGAGTCACCCAGCTTACAAAAGTGTGATATGCCCTGCCCGCAGGAACATAGAGAGAGAAGCCAGAGGCCCCTACCCTCCTAAGCAAAGAAACCAAACCCGTCGGTAAGGTTTAGATAGACTACTGTAAACAGGCAGTTAGAGTTGTTTACACGGTCACGCCCTTTCAATGGAATAAGGAACATCGACAAAGAGGCGGGTTATGTGACCAGTCGACAGTAGCTACCCCATGACTAGAGATTTCACCATGCACACGAAGTGCCGAAGCCAGTCTGCCTATACTGGCCCAAACTCAAAGATCAATATATAGGGACTATATCAAAGTCATAAACAATGATATCTAAGAAGCGTAATTACTAGTGATTATATCTTAGAGAAGAACACAAAAGTATTCTAAACAAGTTATCATCCGATAAACTAGTAGTATTGTAGATAGGAACCACCAAGATCATCATAATTTGGCAAACACAGGAATGACCATCCAACAAAATTCAATAGCTAGTATATCATCAAGGAAACTCAATAATGAAACTTAACTATCGAAGATAGTAGACAGTAAGCCAACAACTTACTAGAGAGAACTCAAAGAACACAAAGTATCATTGACTAACAAGCACAATGCTCGCGAATGTATCACCCAAAGGAAATAACATCCAAATCTATCAAAACTAACTCTAGCAACAATCAACAGAAGAAAATGAATGTGGTAAGACCAACAAACACTCATTCCTGCCAACTATCACAAAAGCCAATCTGAATAGATCCCAGTCAACAATACCAAGGAACTCAAGTTGCCTAAGCAAGTGTTAGCAACATCCTACTGACGTATCAAACCCAAGAGACCAATCCAGAGCAAACCACAAACAACTGGTGGTATTGCAAAAAGCCAAAAGCTATCAAAGAGAACAACTAACCATCATGAAAGATCATTAATCATCCCATCAATAAGAGATATGCAGAATCATTGTCTTAGAAGGAATCCACCATCCCGAAGAATAGCAAATCAATCTAGATCAACGATAATCAAGCAAAACCTTCGACAAGGATAATCAACTTTCCTAGATGATAGTCAATCATCACCAATGATTGCTAAATGCAAATACTAACTTCAACATCGAAGCTAATGAGCCAAAATGCCTTCCCCAACAACTTCTAACAAATGGAACAATGAGCACAAAACTCAAGAACCAAAAGCTCGAAGAAGCCTATAACTAAGTCTTGCCTAATAATGATCACGAGTCTCATAGAAGCTAACTTCAATGCTAAAGAAGAAATCATGGTGCAACCCACAATATCTTCCTCAACACATCCATAAGCCAAACTTCATAATGCCAAAGCTAATGAAGAGCATTTCTGCATCAATCCAAAAGCTAAGCATAACGAAGCTATGCTTAACAAGTGATCATCAAACGATCCTCCATGAATCCATCTATAGCAAGACGTAACTCACTTCATAACAAGCTCAAAAAGAATCATTAATGATTGCTATATTCCGAACTCAAATCCAGCAAGGACTCAACATTCTAATATCGATCACTAACTCTTCTTCTCGTAGAGTTAGCATAGTCCACGACTAAATCACTTTTCAAGGAAAAGCTAAAACTCAACCCTCTACTAAATAATCTCGTCTAGAACACAACTAACTCAACTTGCCACTCAGTTCGTTTGAACGTCAACACAGTTGCTAACTAGCAAATGCACGAATGCCAACAACACAAAGCTATAGCCAAATCATCAACACTATATTCATCAAGACTAATGAAACTCAATATCAATCCTTGGAAGGATATCTCATTTCACTCAGATCTCAATATCAACAATATCAATGACAAGGCATCACTTCAATGCCATCAACATCAGGACAAAGCTAGAAGAAAGCAAGAGTGAATCACCACTCGGAGCTTTCCAGCAACCAAGCTAACCAAAGTCGAAGATACTATGCTTAGTATCCGAGACCAATCCTTCAGCAATACTCAGTTACAGATAACATTTCATCAAAGAGTGAATCACCACATCCAAGACTCAATGAAATCCAACACCACGGACTAAACGTAACCAAATGATATCGACAGAGATAGAATCGATATACTAACATAGAAAACCTATGCAAGTCTAACGACACGATCCTCCGCAACACCATCCGGTAAAGCAAGCCCATCACTGCTAAATCATCATCGAGCAAAGCAAGTGTCAACTGTCCTTGATGAAGTCTACAAGTAATCACTAGTCGCAAAGCAACTAACAATCACTCTTCAACTTGCGTTCACAAGACCCAAACACCAACTCATATCATCGAGTCACATACTTGTCCAACATGAACATAATACCCCAGGTACGAGATAAAAGTTCATAGACAAGCACAAACTAAATGACCACTCGAATCCAACTCAACCGCAATAAGCTCACTAATGCATTTAGTCAATAGCTCTAAGCATGCCTTGAAGAGGCTAGCTATGTGATCAACACTCAGTCGAAACTAAAGTGAAGACCATGAGATGGACTCATATCGGTACACAACCTCCTCATAGACAAAGCTATAGTACGGGTACCAACATCTCAACCTCAAACAACTAAGTTGGACATCACCATCCTCAGCCAAGGTGCAGGGCCACCAAGACCAAGTCAAGATCAGTGAGAGCTCACTACTCTCATAGAGTCTAACGAAATGCAAGGTGCAAACTATCACCAAGCACAACACTATAAAAGAAAGGCACAAGGGTCACCTTTCTTAGAAAAGCGCAACAGCCACTTTTCTACACCAACTCCAGACTCTATCCAACTCAATTGCTTTAGCCCCAAAAGTTAGCATTCCTTTCGGGCCGCATCATACAAACTACCTACTAAGATCTAAGCCAACCGAAGTCAACTCCAACCCCTTCACTAGTTTGTACTGGCTTTCGAAAATGGAATGGTTTTCGGACAAAATGATCAATAGATTAGCCATTGGAAAAGTCTAAGAAAATTTATGGAAAATTTCCCATCCTAGATAAAGAATGACTCTCAGTCCAGGATTGCAAACTTTCAAGACTTCACCAACTTCCTCCTACCAACAACTTCACATAGGCTCACCTTAACACAAATTCTCATGATCGAACAACATGCTTAAGCATCGAACATCTTTGCCCATATAACCGACATCCAACACTGACATCCGCAAAGTGCAAAATGAACATCCAAGGCTTGATCACGAAGACCACATCTTCGGATATCCACATTGCACTAACACTCTTCTTCAACCACCTTCAAGATTCAATGTGAAGCCAAAACACTAACAAGATAAATGACATGAAAAATCAAGGTCCAGGAAAATTCCTCATCACTTGAAATAACAATGCCACTTCCACTAACACAAGTGCTAGTGATGTCAATGCCCCAACTACACACCTTCTCCATCCAATAATCTACTCCAAGTGCTAACGGATCAATATATAAGCTATAGCAAATGAATGCTACAACCCATTCCCAACACCTTATGGGCAAACCCTCAAGGAAACAAGGTACCAACATAAGCTTAGCATAATGGACCACCATTGAGAATCCAGTCAAGGCTACTACAATGCTACTTCGTGCAAGTAGACTAGCTTCTCCATCAACCACTTTGGGGTTGATCATCATTTACCCAAGCAACTTCGTAAACACATTGCTCATTATCACATGGATATGATATAAATCACAATGACTTGATCATCAATTGAGTAACGCAATGAGCAAAGCTTATGTCATTACTTCAAATGTTCATGTGAATATCAAATGCCAACTCGATTCGACAAAATGCAACATAAATGCCACACTCCACCAATAGAGGTTTATGACACCCAACACCACTAACTTTTGTTCACAACACGGACAAGCTCATGCCACTCTCTTTCCGACCAAACTCAACACTAATCCAACACCAAGCTACTCAAGGAGCAATAGCAAGGTTCCCCGGAAAAGAATTGAGCATTGCAACCCAAGTCTTCCAATAGTGAGTCTAGACAAAAATGGTTTAGTGTTTCACCACTACCCATCCCATAACTCACCACTTGTAAGACCATCACTTCCAACATGCATCAAGATAGGGACTCTTGATTGCATGATGTGAACACAAGCAATGAGTTAACACCTCGTTGCAAATCATCTCTCCAAGAAGAGAAAATGATTTACGTATTTGATCCTTTGTCCCCGATGACTCTCTTTTCGGTCTCATCTTTGACCAAACCTCAAGCTTGCTTTCACACTGCCTTCAGTTCAATCCAAGAAAAGTTTATGAGAGAGCACGGCAATGATTACTTGAACCAATAGACTATTCCCTACAGTCTTGATTGATCCACTTATAATCATGCCTAGGAAGGATCTACTAGTGCCATGCTAAACAGCTACGGACCAGCCTATTTGCCACTCATAGCAAACCCAGGGAGGTTTGCTTTCACTCATGGTACATGGAACAACTCATGGAACCACTAGAACAACTTATGGAACCAACGATAGGCTAACATTAATCCTGCCAACTCAAAGTGTAACCTCGAGTTGCTAATGTGCCTCACTCACGAGCTCAAGCTTAAACTCGTGCTACTGGAACAACTCAATCCTTCCTATGAGCCCAAGAGCAAGCTCATATAATACGGTACAAAACGGTAACCAAAACCATACCCAAGGAACGATTGCGAAGTCATTGCACCCAAACGTGTACCCACTCGGATCATCGTTTTCATCTCTGCGTATGCAACAAGACTAGTTGCCCAATCTCATTGAATAGTACTCGCTGAGACTCATCCTCTGATACCAAATGTAGCGCACGTGGTTTTGACCCTTTATCCTATGGTGATTTACCATAGGATAACACCACGAAGCGGAACCTAAACCCTCTTTGTGCCACGTGACAGATGCCACGTGTCACATGCCACGTGTCCATGCCACGTGTCCACAGGAACCCGAGGTTCAGGGCCTTGGGCCACTGAACGAAGGAACGGTGCCAAACTCCCAAGCGTGATGCCAAGGAGTGATGGAACCGGACCACGGAGCAACTCCTGAGCATATAGCCCAAGGAGCGAAGGGACAGGGGCCCGGAGCAACTTGGAACAGTCCTAGAGCAACCAGCATCCCAATGCCAGGACCAGCACGCAAAACGGAGCCAAACAGAGTCTGGTGCTATTTCGGCATACCGGTGGCCTAACGCGAGGATATGGGTACTCCACCAACTAGCATGGAATGGAACTTGGGCTTAGACCCAAGCCGGACGCAGAACAAGGGCAGGCACGCAAGCGGGAGCTAGACTATGCCTCAGGTTGGTCGGCCATGCCCGACCTACCCACTATCCCTACTATACATTTGGAACCCCCCATAGCCCCCCCCCCTTGAGGAACACACGCTTTGGGCTTTCACCCCAAGCCTCCCTTAGTACCAGGAGTTAGTCTCTGGGACAAGCTCGAAACATACTAAATATGGAATGTCCTTAGAATGCGAATTTGGACACGGGACGAACACCATTGTGTTCAGGCCGATCTCTACATTCTGTAGATATGCCAAATGAGCAAATCTGGACACTTTCCATAAATAGCATTTGGGACTAAAATGAGACTAACACAAAGGGCATGATAGCGAGGGTGTTTGGCAGACACGGTAAGCTATCATCTAGCAATATTGAGGAACCAAGCTCAATATCGCGGGGGTTCCCAACACTAGCAAGTGCAAGCCAACATCATGAGTTTCTCATCACCGTGTCAAGTCTGCTTGACTAAATGACAACTTAGGATTTCCTTCCTTAGTGCCCTTCCGGTCTAAGTGCACATGTGATGACCAGTTTCTCAACTAGCTTAGGCAGAGACTAATAACGGGTCCAGCAATACCGACCTCCTGCCGTCGTGGCAGTAAGGTAAGAGTGTCCGTAAGGACTAGCCGATAGGTAACTTTCGATACCCGAAGTCACATGCGCGACACTTGGTCCACGACGACACAAGAGGAAAGGCTGTCCCTGTTAAGCTGGTCGAGACTCTGCAAAGAGCAGTAGCAAAGGAGGAAGAGGAACTCCGCAAGAAGGCACTGATTGCTGTTTTCAGGGGGAAGTTCCCAACAGGTCGCATGGCTAACGATTGGATAAATGCAACGCTGGGACAGGGAATCCTCATGAAGAAGATGCTGCCGGATGGGAAGGGCTGCTACATAGTTATCTTTGAGATAGAGGAGGCACGGTCTCAGGTGGAGGCCATGCATGGCCTCATTGACGACAATTGGGCAGTGTCATTCCACCCATGGATCTCGAGGTTCACGGCAGAGGACCAGGCACATCTCAAGGGCGGGAGCTTTCCAGTGAACATCGCATTGTGGGATGTTCCCATGGAAATGCGAATCACAATGGTGATCCAGGAGCTGGTCAAAGGAAGTATCGGCCAGATAGCGGCTGGCCTTGACACTGTAGAAGCAGAGGGTGTTCTAGGTCCCATCCGCCTCAAAGTTTTTGTGTCAGCCCCGGCTGGAATCCCGATAGAGATTGCAGTGCTGGGCTAGTATATCAGGATCCAAACGGAGAACTCAGAACCTAGATGCAACTTTTGTCAGCATACTGGACACCGAGAGGAGGCCTACTCAGTCAAGCGGAACAGGTTGGCATCCCAGAAGCCGTTTGAGTTACCTGTAGAGCATGAGCGGATCTTGAAGGCACGCCCTCCAGACCAAGCTCCCCACATTTGCTTCCCAGTTGCCACACCACTCTTGGGTTCATCCTCGCAGCCCAAACTGTTCGAGGGACCTATTACGGATGCCGAAGGGGATGGCTTCGAGCTGGTCCTCCCTCAAACAGTAGGAATGGCGGTCAGGTGGATTCCGCCTAAGCGGGAATTAAGTCCCACAGAGGTGGGAGATTGGCTGATGTGCCGTGGGAACACAGCTTTCCTAGAGGTCATCACCATTGGAGACTACCAAACACACATGGAGAGTGCTATCACTGAGTGGACGGGCTTTGCAAAATACACTGTCTGAGGCTTCTCCTGGACAAAGTACAAGGGGAAGGCACTACAGTATAAAATCCTCCTCATGGGCCTCCAACTAGGTAACCAACCTTGGAGACTCATGTTTAGGCAGAACTTGTTGGCAATCCGGCCCAAGCACAACACTGCAAGACCGTGGGAGGAGGATCCACGTTGGCTCTTTGCTGAGGGGCTGAAGCAAGTAGTCAAGGGTGGCACTCTAGTCCAGGGTTTTCTCAGGTTATGGAGCGCGTTTCCAGTCAGTAGGGAATTGCCAGAGCATGCGGAGGACTGGTTGAACCAGCCCCTATTCTTCAACGACCTCTTCAAGTTGGATGACAGGGCACTAGGCAGGGAGGACCACTACACAATCTGGAGAAAGCTACATAGCGTAGGCTTCCAAACGAGTCAGCTTTTGGGCTTGGACACGGGCATTTACAGCCCCAACACCAGCTTGGGAGGATAGAGATGTGGAAGTGTGGTTCGTTGTGTCTCCAGACCAAAATGTTGGGTGTCCTTTTCGGGTCTTGAGAGGTGACATGCTGCTGCCAGTAGGGGATGAACAGGTCATGCCGATGGTGACGGATGACGAAGTCAAGGGCAGGATTTGAGTAATACAACAGGCTCCAAAGCAATCGGTCGTGGTTCAATCATTGGCCACACTAGAGGGAGACGGCATTCTCAGATGGTGGCGACAGCAACTCATTGAGGATTTGGATTGGGACCCCGCAGCATGGAAATGAGGAGCGAGGAGCTTCTTCTCCTTTGGCATCAAGGAAGCAAGGGATGGTCTCTTGACTAGTAGGGAGGAGGTCTGAGGGGAGATCCCCAAGCTCTGGAAGAAACGGATTGAGCAAGGAGTTGAAGCAAATCAGGTGGTGGGCAATACGCTTGCATTCTGGAAACTACCGGTACAGGAGAAAGTCAAGGCCACTTCTTGGTTGGTGGCAAATAACGGGCTGCCAGTAGGGCAACAGTTCCAGGAAGAAGCATGCCAACGGTGCAAGGAGTGTGGCGAGCTAGAGACAGCATGACATGCACTTTGGAAATGTGACATGGTGAGAGAAGTATGGTGACAGATCTTCAAGGCGATGGAGGAACTTGGAGACATTCCAGAGTTCGAGGCTCAGAGTGGGGATATCCTCTAGTGGTTTGAGGGAGCTAGAGGTCCAGCCATTGGTCCAGCTTGGAGGCGTATTCACTGCTACAGACAACACGGATGGAACATGTGAGTCTGGTGAGACGCAATAGGGGCTGAAGTTGGGATGTCGATCTGGGAGGTGATGGGACAGGAGCGTTGGTCCATTTGGAGGGCAATAGGAGTGCAGGCACTTTGGGAGGCACGGAACAACTGTCGCTTTGATAGGCAACAAGTGAGAATATTGGCAGTGGTGGCATCATGGTGGAGACTCACTTTTGCAGTGGTACGTCTTCACTACACCATCCTGAGAGAGTGGGTGAAACTAAGGCAGCTCGAGGAGTGGAGATCTAGGTGGCTCCCATGCTTCGGCACATTGGGAGGTGGCGAGATTTGCTGGCAATGGCACCCCCCAGACTCTGTTCTAAGGTCAACTCGTGGGGGAGACTTGGACATCGACATGATTCGCTTGAGACGACCACATCCACTTCTACTCCAGGACTAGGTCCAGCTGTGACATATGAGGATCATGTAGAGAAGCTCATTGAGAGGGCGGCACGCCCAGCTTTTGTGGAATGTACATACACGTTCAGCGAGCTCGCCAGATTGCAGCATCGGGGGGTGTCTTTAACCCTAAATGCCTAAACGTGCCTAAACCCTAAAAACCCTAAACCCTAAACCCTAAAACCCTAAAGCCGACGAAGCTGTGGGGATTTGGACCATTCAAGATGTGGTTCATGATCTGTGAGCCCTTAATCAAAATCAGCAAGAGATGTAAGATGAAATGCATGGCATGATGGATACCATATGTGGGCATGTTGAGACACTACAAGGCTGATTGTCCGCAATTGAAGAACAAGCAATAGGACAAGAAGAATGGCCAATCTTCTACTCACGGTAAGTCAGATACTAAAAAGTTGCAAACTTTGCAGCATGAGGATGATGAGAACGACCATTCTAGTCGGAGGAAGAGACTTTCGATCGTTGCTTGTCAACTCAACTATGTGTGGAACAAAATGGAGCTCGAGCATACCATGAATCAGCTTCAATGTTGGAGGGTGTGTTTTGTGGCGATCTAGTGTGGCTTTTACTGGATAGTGGGAGCGATGACAACTTTGTTTCAGCAAAGTTTGTTGCGAAGCATGGCCTGGTCACACGTGGAGTTCTTCCATACACGGTGGAAAGTGCAACTACCTTTGCTCAGCATTTTGATGCTTGTGTCGAAGGGCTAGAAGTGTTGGTTGGCAAAACCACACTTGTAGAGACTTTTTATCTTGCGGATATCCATCGTGTGGATTTCATTCTTGGGATGCCATGGTTGGTAAAGGTGAATTTAGAGATAAAGTGGAGTATTAAGTGTGTCTCGTTGGAGTATGATGGCATTAAAGATGTGTGGTTTGGCGAGGGTGTTCAACCACCAGTTGTTATGCTCTTTGCTACATTTTTTAAGCGGACTTTTCATAATGGAAAAGCACTTTCAAGATACTTACTGTTTGTTCGTGACTTGGGAAACCAAGGCACGTGTGGGGGAGAAGCAACAATATGGGATGTACTTAACGAGTTTTCTAATGTTTTTCCATCTGAACTTCCTCATGGGTTGCCTCCGTTATGAGGTTTGGAGCATGGGATTACATTGGAGCCGGGGACGCGGCCAATTTACCGACGTCCATTTCAGTTAAGTTATGCGGAGGAGCAAGAAGTTCAACGACAAGTCAAGGAGTTACTTGAGTTTGGATTTATTCAGCCAAGTAAGGATAAGATGCTGATGCCACATGTGGATGATATTCTAGACACGCTTGGTGAGGCACAAGTGTTTACCAAGATTGATTTGAGGAGTGGATATCATCAGATTGTAATGGATGATGCATCTATCTCCAAGACGGCATTCAACACAAGCTTCGGACATTTTGAGTTTACAGTTATGCCGTTTGGTTTGACGAATGCACCAGCCATATTTGCTCGGTTGATGACGGAGGTATTTAGGCATTATCTTCATGAGTTTGTGGAGATTTTCTTGGATAAAATTCTTGTTTTTAGCAAGAATATGGAGGAGCATAAGGTGCATTTGCGCAAGGTTCTTTTGTTACTCCGAGACAACAAAATTTATACGAAGAAGAGCAAATGTGAGTTTGCAAAGTCGGAGGTGGAATATCTAGGCCATATTATGACATCTAAGGGTGTCAAGACGGATCCAAGGAAGGTGGCTGTGGTGGAAAACTAGCTTACACCGACTATAGTGGCCGAGTTGCATAGTTTTCTTGGTATGGCTAGTTACTATCGACGTTTCCAGCATAAGTTTGTAGAGGTGGCTATTCCTTTGATGCGGTTGTTACGCAAGAATGTGCCATTCAAGTGGAAGAAGCCATAAGAGGAGAGCTTTGTGGCGCTGAAACGATTGTTGAGCAAGACTCCAGTGCTTCGCATTGCTGATCCATCGGAACCTTACAAGGTGACATGTGATGTGAGTGGTTATGCACTAGGAGGAGTTCTCATGTAGAAGGATAGCCTATTGCATATGAGAGTCAAACTTTAAATTCCACAGAGCAACACTATTTCATATATGAGCAAGAGTTATTCTCTATTGTTCATGCTTTGCAACGTGGCAACACTATCTTTATGGTGCAGTGTTCGTGGTGTTGATAGATCACAAACCACTTGTGTATCTTTTCACACAGAAGGAGTTAAACATTAGGCAAGCTCGTTAGATGGTCAAACTCATGGAGTTTGGGGAGTTTCCTATTAAGCATCGTCTGGGAAAATCAAATGTGGTGGCAAATGCTTTATCTCGTGTTCATCATGTGATGACATTACAAACACAATTTTGTCATCATTTGAGTAAAGTGGTTAGCGAGTTTGGCAGTTGGTTGAGCATGCTCAAGCTCAGGATGCTGAGGTGGCCTCTTTGCGAGACTAAATAGAAGCCTCTTTCTCATTAGTGGATGGGATTCTCTACTACAATGGCTGTGTATATTTGCCATGGGTGGATGCATTAATTACTCAAGTTTTATTCCACTATCATGATCATCCAGAGGCTGGTCATTTTGGGGGGAAGAAGACGTATGACTTGATTAAACACAATTTTTATTGGAGGAATATGAAGGTTGATATCCTCAAGTATTG
Organism: Selaginella moellendorffii; assembly: GCF_000143415.4. Classification (NCBI taxonomy): domain Eukaryota; kingdom Viridiplantae; phylum Streptophyta; class Lycopodiopsida; order Selaginellales; family Selaginellaceae; genus Selaginella; species Selaginella moellendorffii. The sequence goes on from NW_003314346.1 coordinate 130,232, forward strand.
TAAATCATGCGAGCTCTATCAATAGATTAAGGTGTCACAGGAGAAGCCGGGGGGACTTTTGCAACCTTTACCTATTCCTCAGAGCCATTGGTGTAGTATCTTTATGGACTTCATCACTTGTTTGCCATAAACACATATACAAAAGGAGCAAGTATGGGTCATAGTGAATCAGTTGACGAAGTATGTGCGGTTGTTGGCTCTTTGGAAGACTATCACTGCCTCAGACTTGGCTGCGGTTTACACTGAGAAGGTTTTTCCTGATTTTGGTTTGCTAGAGGACATCATTAGTGATTGAGATTCAAAGTTCACCAGTGGATTTTGGAAAAGCTTTGCAAAGGCTATGCAAGTGACTTTGAAACTCTCGAGTGGAGATCATCCTCAGACGAATGGGCAAACCAAGCGTGTGAATCAGGTGGTGGAGGATATGCTACATTGTAGCATTGGTCAAAGGCAAGGACAGTGGGATCTATATCTTCTGTCGGTGCAATCTGCTTACAACAATAACCACCACAGTGGAACCAAGTTAAGTCCTTACTTTGCTATGTTTGGAAGGCATCCCCGAACAGTGGTGGAGTTGGGATTGCATTTGAGCAAGGACATTCAAGATAAGCTTGATTCCAAGGCCACTAATCTGGCTACAGAACTTGATGAGTTTTTGGTGGTGTGCAAACGAAACTTGCAAGCAGCTTAGGATAGAGGGGAGAAGTTTACCAATGAGCATTGCCAATTCTAGGAATATAAAGTGGGTGATTTCGTCTTTATGCAAGTGATCTTTCTGTCAAGTGAGCAGCAGACCACCTTAGTGCCTTTACGGACAGGGAAGAGTGATAAACTTTCCCATTGATATAGTGGTCCATATGAAGTGCTAGAGCGCATTGGTAAAGCGGCTTATCAGGTGTAGCTGCCAACTGGGGTGAAAATTCATCTAGTATTTTATGTTAACCAGTTGAAAGGTGTACTATCTTGGAATGACAAGCCTAATGCCTCCTTGATGTATATAGCTGTGGAAGATGGACCAAGAACTTGAGCAAGGTTCCCCAGAAAGGGTGATCACTAGTACAACTCATCCTTAGAATAAGGACTTTGTTGGGGGGGAAGAATTGTTAGGCACCAGCTTTGACCACGTGGTCAACTTCGGTCAAAGGGAAGATCAAGGGTATATTAAGGCATGATAGGGTAACTCACAGTGGAGCAGCGGCACAATGGAGCTTTTGAGGTAGTTCGGGGGTGGTTGGGTGGTGAGGAACCTTAAGAGGTGGCATAGCATAGTCTAGGGCGACTAGATCTTTGTCTTTTTGTGCCGAATCATAACATTGTCTCTAGTGAACTCCACTAGTGGGATCAAAAGCTGGTGGAAGACCCAGGAAAGGTTTGTCAGCCTCGTTTTCGAGCTTCTTCTGTGAACCTAGTTCGGTTTCACCATCGGGTTCAAAGTTGATAACCAAGGTATGTTGGCGGAGAAGCAGGGTGTGATGAACGATTGAGGTAGCCAGGTCTTCAACCCGGGAGCTGCATGTGTCTTCATCCACCAGAAGAAGAGATCCATTGGCAGGCTCTGAAGAGCTCTTTCTTTCTGCCGGTGGGAGATCAAGCCTCGGGCAGTGATGGAGGCCACCATTGGAGTGACAGTGGCCTCCTCGATCTCCGGCGGGCTCAGCTCAAAGCTGGAGCGGGAGCTGAGGCTCTGGGAGTGATGGAGCCTACCTTCGGAGTCCTTGATTTTCTTCCGCTTCCTGCCAGCATTATTCTTCTCCCGGGTGAGCTCACTCTTGGCCCAGGTGAGATCCTTGCCACTGGAAACATCACGGAGCAGCACATCATAGGAGAAGCTCCAGCTCATGCAATGATGATCCTGGGAAAGGTCTCGTCCACGCTTTAAAATTTGCTAGAATATGCTGGCTTGAGAACAATAAATATAACAAGTTTGCCATGCACACAATCTCATAGTGTGTTTTCCACGTTGGGCACTTGTTAAAGCAGGGCTCCTGTTCAGCATGAACTTGTACACCAGGAGGTCACAGTTGTGGAGCTTGAAGAAGGCGTAGAGCTTGATGATGTTCCTGGCCAATAACAATCTCATTTTTTGCCAATACTTTTTTGACTTTTCAGTTCTTTTATTATCTCTCTCTCTCTCTCTCTAGATGTGGAAGATCAAGCTGGCGTTTGTGGCAGAGAGGTCCATGGTGGGGAAGAACTTGGAGTGCATTCTTCTCCACTACCCAATGTGACTATGGATGAGTGTATGCCACTGTTCAAGTGCCATGGCCTGGATGGCGAGAGGATGGCACAAATTTTGGCTTGAGAAGGATATTTAAATACTTGTTCCACTTTTTTGTTGACCCTTCAAAATAGTATCTGTATTAATGCTTTTTCTCATCCTTCCACTACTAATGTTTAGTAGTTTAGGGTTTAGGGTTTAGGGGTTTAGGGGTTTAGGGGTTTAGGGTTTAGGGGTTTAAACCCTAAACCCTAAACCCTAAACCCATCCATCCAACGGTTGTCCAGTTGTCGGCAGCCACATGGAGATGCAGGTGAATATTCCTTTCTCTGGAAGAATTAGGGTTCTTGGAGTGTCGCGGGGAGTAGGGAGATGAGCATAGTCCACAACTCATGGTGCCAGCAGCATCCACACCAGCCGTTAGTGTTATTGACAGAGTGGATATTAAGTAGGTCTACCAGAATAGACTACAAGCAACCTTTAACCTGCAAACTAAGTTGGAAAGTCAGTCAGGACCTTTAGTCCCAAAGCTTGAATTGTCTCTGCTACATTTCCTTGGCAACATTTTCCATCTCTCTCATAGTCCAGTGATTTCGTGTACTCCATGAGCTGAACTCGATGATCACTGCATTTGCCCAGAGAGGGCAACAGCATGGATTTCCAGCACGAAGCACGTACGTACAATGTGGGCACCCAGAAAACGCCAAATCAATCTTTGCCATCATGGAGATCTGAATGACCCTTTCCTGAACAAGAGTGCTCTGGTACACACAAGCTCAGATTGTCAAACACCTTGACCTCGTCAAAACACCTTTCAGGTGACCTTCAGGACACCTTTTCAGCTTCTTTTTCTCCATTTACATCATTGAAAAGATTTTCAATAGTGCCAGGGGAGATGCTCATATCATATATATATCCCATTGATGTAATAGGTTCTTCCACCTCCCCATCCTCTGGCGGTGCAGTGTAAGATAAAATGCACAATGAACTTAGAAATGAGGTCGCTTTTGTGGATCGTTATCCTCATCATCAAGCATATCACACAGCTCTGCAAAATGGAGAAAATGTCCAGGACTCAATAGATACACAAAATAAACTTGCCTCTAGCACATCATGTTCCCAAGAACCTAGTGGCAGCTGTGGCAATTTAGAATAAAGACGATGAACTCCTAGCTTCAATGTCACTAAAATTAACGTCTTGCTCTCATCTTTGTAGCTTCCAACAATGGCTTTACAAGCCTCTACCAAACCTGCGAAAGAAACGTCTTTATTATCATAGTACAAAGAAACAAGCAAGAGCTTATCACTGTTTTGATTTGTGTTCCTAGGATTGGCCGTAAATCACCAATGGTAGACCTGGATATTTCTTCTGAAGCAATCGCCTCCATTCAACCGTCAGCTTAGCCCATTTTTCCTGTATCTAAGACCACACAGCTCTTGAAACAAGTGATGGCAGACTAGCTCATTTTTCCTACATCACATTTGGACGTTTTGAGACAACGCAAGAACAGTAAAACACACATCACGAGTGCAGGTCATAACTGACAGTAGACTATTAGGTCATAGCCACCACAGAACACGGATGGTAAAACCTGTTAGACTGGCCACATGTTACAACAAGGTTAAGCTTGAACTGCATCCTCTGTTTGACCAAAACCAAAACCGACCAAAGGACGTGGCATGGAGCTGAGCTGGCAGGGGATTCTTGGGGTCTTGATGGATTGATGAGGGGTGGTGCCAGTGCTCTGCACTTTACAAGGAGAATCGTCGCATTGACAGCAGCCACCATGTAGAAAAATGGCTCGAGTAAATAGTCAGCCGTATTATATCAACTCCTTTCATACAAGAAACAAATAGAGCTCGAGGGATCATGAAATTTGTCACACGATGCTTGGGGGATCGCCAGTCCAGTTCGACGTTGCCCTTTGCCATCTCGTCCGGATGCAGTCGGTCAACGGCGCATGCTGAGCCGGTTCCTCTCTCTTGTCATCACTCTGCGTGTTCTCCTCTACTGCAGGCCCTTCCACGGTCATCATGGACTCTGGTGTCCACCTCGGAGGAACAGCAACCTTGAGCTTGGTCAGTCTTGGCCTCTGCTGCATCACGTCTGCCGCGCCTGCACTGCTGCTGCCGCTGCTGCCCGCTACAGTCTTCGCGATACCGTTGAAGTGATACAACTCAAAGTACTTCTTCCCCATTGACCCCTCTTCGTCTTTGAGGCCGCCTCTACTCTTTTCAAGGTGCATCAAGCTTTGCCACAAGTCGTTCCAGATCACGATGTCACTGCTGCAAAGATTGTCTAGAACCTGCTGTGGCATGTCAACGTTGGTGTCGATTAGAACCTGCTGTAGTGCCTCCAGGCTAATAAATCCTCCTCCCCCGCTTTGATCCTGGGCATCAAACGCCCTACGGATGGTAAACTCCCTAGCCTCGACCTCGTTCTCGTCTTGAACGCCCGTGTCAAGAGCAAAAAGGACCGTGTAGTGGGACTCGCTGCCTACCACCCAGATTGGCCACTTTGGTCGCTTCAGGTACTGACCAACTTTGCAGAAGTTGAGAGACTCTAGCAGAGTTAAAAATCCCACTTCCACGTTGGACGGGATTCCCTTGAGGCTCATGCCACCCCCAAGGTCGTAGTTCCCGTCAAACACATTTGCAACAGCCTGGCCGCAGAGCAGCAGGTTTACAATCTCCTGCAAGAGACGAGCAAAGAGAGGTCAGGCCCACGAGAAAAAAGGAGATGGTTTCCTAACAGCTTAAGAGCACAGCAAATGGGTAGGGCAGACAAGAAAAGAAGAGAGTAGCGTAATCCTTCCGCAGAAGCTCCAGATTACAAAACCTGGACCAGCAAAAACTGGTATTAGACTGCTACCAAGATGCAAGCTCACGCAGGGCTCGACTCTCTGTGTTATTCTCCTCCCACACTTTTTCGCCAATCACGCAGCTGTAAATGATATGCTCCGAAAACGTCACCGTACCTGAGATGCATGACCAAATGGAGGAGTAACCAGAGGTTGAACTGGATCATCCCGGTCCGACTGGACAGCGTCCTGGATGTGGAACAAGAAAGTAATGCTTGCATGAATCAAATAGACGAGACATACCAGGCCCCTTGATAGCAGTGCCGAGAAGAGAAACAAGAGAGCACCCATACGACTCCTGAACCCAGCAATCCTCTCCTGGATTTGCTGATAAAGGGTAGACAGTGACAAGACTGTGCATATTCTAACAGCTTCGCGCAGTCCGGTGGCCGAATCCAGAGCCACGCTTTCCAAAACCTGGGCAGCACCATCAGTATCAGCATATGTGCAAACCAACACCGTACTCTGTCTTGCTCTTCCTCGCTAGCGTCTGGTATGTCCATAACAGCCAGCACAGCTCTTTGGTTTCCTCCTGCTCGCCATAGCGTCTCAGCCATCGCTTGAATCAGCGCACTAGGGAAGATACAGACAGTTAACGAAACACAAACGACAAGTTCTCTACCTGGTTCGTTCGGAGTCCTGGAATTCAAGCTGGGAAGCATCTCGCTTGTTAGGCACGAAGAGAAGATACTTGAGCAGGGTGGCCTGGGAGGGACAAAACGCACGATCCAATTCTCTCATCCAGAGTACAGACTAACTTGATACCTGAATGGTTGCGAGCACGCCGCAAGGACCACCCTCATGCTGTACGAGTCCCAGTGATGTCTCCAGGTCGGAGCTAAACCTTTTTTTTTTTTTTTTTTGAGCAAAACGAGAAGAAGGTGAAGGGAGCGCGGAGAGAAGAAAGGTGGTTACCTGAATCCTTGGTTGCACCACTGCGCAAGGACTTCCCTGGTGACCTGAGGCCCAAAAACCATTTGGTGTAACTGCTCAGCAACAGGAAGAGGCAGCTCTTCTCCAGCTTTGGTGTTGCTGGAACTGCAACTGGAAGAAGAGGGGGGAGTAGCAGCAGCATTACCAGAGCCTTCCAGCTCCCTCGTGATGGAAGGAGTCGGGTTTCCAGCCGCGGACAGCCTCCGCTTCTCGGCAGCAGCGGCCCGGATCTCTCGCTGGAGCCTGCGTTGCGATGCTTCGTCGGGCGCCTCGGCAGTGGTGTCCCGCGACTTGGTTCGCTTTGCCTCCGGCCCAGGCTGCAAGCTCATCCGAAAAGCCCTTTGGAGCTCCTCGTCATCCAGCGCTTCCATCTGTTCCTCCTCCGCCCTAGGAGCCCATTAGGGTTAGGGCGCTCCTCCTCCACAGGAGGTAGGGATAAGATGCTTGGGACGAGGCCGTCAGGGAAACGAGGTGATTCGCCGCGCGAGCTGCCAGTGATTGATGCTCCGTTTGCCCTCGGCACGCCACCAGCAGGCTCGTCCACTCGTGCTCATCCGGTTCAAATGGCATGTTGGCCACCAGATCCCGGGCGTCCTCCACGTCTCCGGCCCGCGCCAGGATGCCCACAAGGCAGCTGTAGTGGTGCTTGGTAGCGGCCACCCCAAAATCCAGCGCCATGGAAGCAAAGCGCCGGCAGCAGCAACAGCTTGGGGACGATCTGCCTTTGTTGCTGCTCTTGGACGCTATGGCAATGATGGCCATAGCAAGGGTTGCGGCGTCCGGGACCTCCACCGTGTTCATCGCGTGGAAGAGGTCAAGCGCCTGTCCAAAATGCCCGCTGTGGGCACAAGCCGCCATGGCCGAAGTCCACAGCGTCACGCTTCGGTCCGGCGCGCTGTCAAAGAGTCTCTGGGCCTGGCGGAGAAAACCGCCTCGCGCATATCCCGATATCAGTGTCGTGGACGACACCACGTCCTGCACAGGCATTCTCTCGAACAGCCTCTTGGCCTCGTCCAAATGCCCGCTGTGGGCGTAAGCAGCCAAGAGGGCATTCCAAGAGAACACGTCCTGCTCCGGGAGGCTGTCAAACAGCTGCTTTGGCTCGTCAACCTTGCCGTGCCGTGCAAACGCAGCGATGAGGGCATTCGCGGACACCAGATCCGCCTGCGGCATGCTGTCAAACACCTCCTTGGCCCGGGCCGGGTCGCGGGCGGCGCAAGCGGTGATCATGGCTGTGCACGACACCGAGTTTCTCATCGGCATCGCATCGAACAGCCTCGTGGCGTCGTCCACGCGGCCGCTCCCTGCAAGCACCACTAGCATCGCCGTCCACGACACGAGGCTCCTCTCGGGCATGCCATCAAAGAGCTCCTTGGCCTCCTCCACAAGCCCCTGCTTGGAGTAGGCAGCAAGCAGCGTGTTCCACGCCACAAGGTTCCTCTCGGGCATCCGATCAAACACCTCCTTCCCGCCCAGAGCGAGCAGCGTCGTCCAGGTGACCACATTCGTCTGCGGCATCTCCTCCAAGGTTTGCTTGGCCCTGGCAACGTGCCCAGCCCGGGCATATGCCAGGAGCAGCGCATTCCACGACACCAGGCACCTCTGCGGCATCCCTGTGAAGACCTCCTCGGCATGCGCAATGGCGCCGGCGTCCGCGTAGGCAGAGAGCATGGTGTTCCAAGAGATGGCGTCTCGCGCGGGCATCAAGTCGAAGAGGTGGCGGGCAGCGGCTGGGTGGCCGTTGTGGACGCACGCCGCGACCATGGCATTCCACGACACGAGATTCCTGGCGGGCATTGCCGCAAAGGCGTCCGCTGCATCGTCGAGGCGGCCGGCGCGAGCGCAGGCGGAGAGCAGCGCATTCCAAGAGGGCGCGTCCCACACGGGCATGTCGCGGAGGAGCATTTGTTTGGCGTCGCGCAGGTAGCCATTCCGTGCGTAGGCGGCGAGCATGAGCGCCCATGAGAATCGGTCCTTGGGCTCCGTGGCATCAAACAAATCGCGGGCGCCCTTGACGTTTCCGCACTTGCCATACTGCTCGATGAGCTTGTTCTGCGAGTACGTCGTCTTCCCGTCGCTCACACTTCCTGGCAACGAGCTACTACACACGCCGTCGCCGGCCACCTTGATCACGATGGTCATGGTATTTCATCTCTACACACAGACAGCGCAACACGTACTAACTGTACAAAAGCAGTGACGCCCTTCCCGAGGACATGGAGACGTTTCAAGACTTTTCTGCACAAAAGAAAACGATGCTGTGAGGTCACCATATCTTATCCTCTGTCTGTGCAGCAAAAAGAAATGGAATGCTCACCTGTGGAACAGTGCCTGGGCTCCCCGGCCTCTGAGTCGGTCAGAAACCTCTCCCAGAACACGTCGTTGAAGCCAACGCCCACGGCTCCGTTGTCAACGCTGGCACGCATCTCACCTTGGAGGGCTGCTGCTGCTGCGGCGGCTTTGGCGCTACTCTCGTTGTCCTCTGGCTCCGAGTTGAGGTTGAAGGGATGCTTTCCGGCGGCTGACTGGCTGCTTAACTCGGTCGTAACACCAGACCGTGGAGACAAGTGCCTTGCCTCTGGAGACGTCACGTCCGAGCAGGGCGTTGTCACCACGCTTGCGGCTCTGGTAGATGCCTGGTAATCCCCATCGCCGTCCCGGCTAGTAGTCACAACCTCTTCTTCCTCCCCGTCATACGCGTCGCCGCCTTCCTGCTGCCGCAGTAGCTCGCGGATAAGGAGCTCCAGCTCCAGCGACGACTCGTGCGGTTTCTTGGACGCCAAGTCCGGGCTGTTGAAGAACTGGCTCAGCTTGTCAACCGGGTCGTAGCGGACGAGCCGGCTGTTGCTGCTGGCGCCGGCTTCTTCGAGCGCCTTCCTCTTTCTGTGGCCGCCGATGCTCGGCGAGTGGCCGCAATTGCGCCGAAGGACTTGTGCCAAGAATCCCGGGCTCTGGATAGCCTTTGCCAGGAAAGAGATCATGTGTTTCTGGCGTTGCTCTGATCCCTGCACGCGCTGCCCCATGAGCAGCAGCTCCGTCTCCGTTTGCTGCTGCTGCTGCCTCAGCCTCACCAGCTCCAGCATCAACACGTTCTTATCCCGCTGGAGCCTGTCAACCTCCGCTTCCAATCCGAGCTTTGGCTCGCCGCCGCCACCGCTGCCGTGGTGTGCCTGCTGCGGCGGCTGCTGCTGCTGAGACGATGGCTTCTTTCTGGTGATGTTTCTGAGCAGGCTCCTGTCGCCTCGAACGAATTCCTCGTTTGCAAACTCCCATCGATCCGGATCCACCTTCCGAAATCCCTGGCCCCCAACAAAACCATGAGACCGGCTTGCTACCTAGGCCTAGAACAAACTCACATAGGTGTTGAGCTGCCGGACAAAGCTGGAGAAATTGTTGTGCTTGAAATACTGCGGTAACAGATCCCGCGCAAACTCGGGCGGATTCCACACCACGAAGCTCGTGCCCTTGCTGCTCCACGACACAACTGGGTCGGAGGAGGCGTCGTCAATCATGTCGTATGTCTTGGTGAGGAAGGGAGCCGGGGGCGCCGCTGCTGCTGCTGCTGCTGCCGCTGCCGCTGCCGCCGCTGCCGCTGCTCCATCGCGCTGCTGGTGAGAGCAAGAGGACGATGCAGTAGACGAGGTCGCGCACACATTGGCGTGCCCATCGTCCGAGGCTGTTGTGGCGGACGCCATTGTCAGCCCGGGAACAACGCCATCCAAACCCTAGCTAGAATGTGCGCTAGCTAGGGTACACGATGTGGGATGGAGGAGCAGCACGAGATTGTGGTGCTCCTCCGGCAATGCATCCGCAGCAAGGATGCGCGCCGCGGTGTGAGCCTCCACGCCGCCATCAGCGCAAGGGGTCTGGACAGGGTGAAGCTCATCCAGGACCTCCTCGTCCACATGTACGCCAAGTGCGGCAGGCTAGACCGCGCGGTGCAAGTGTTCCAGGCCATGGACCATCCCAACTCCACCTCCTTCAACATCCTGGCAGCGGCCTACGCCGCCAATGGCCGCCTTGACGACGCCAGGGCCACATTCGATCGCAACCCCGCCAAGGACACGGTGTCCTGGAACACGCTCATCTCTGCCTGCGCCCGTGCCGGCCGTGGCCACCAAGCCCTGGCGCTGTTCCTGGGGATGGAGCGCGACGAGGTGACACCCAACGTGGTGACTTATCTGGGAGTGATCCAGGCCTGCGCCAGCCTCCGAGACCTCGAAACGGGTAAGTCTATCCACGATAGGATTGTTGCTATCCATCCTAGACTAGATCCTAAGCTCGCAGTCGCACTAATCAACATGTTTGGGAGATGCAGGTGTGTCGCTCGGGCTCGAGCGGTGTTCGATCGGCTTGATTACCGAGACACGGTGGCGTGGAACGTTTTGATGTCGGCACATGCCCAGAATGGGCATCTGGAAGAAGCACGGGCAATCTTCTTTGGTGAGATGCCGCCAGAGAAACGGAGTGTTGTGTCATGGAACGTGATCATCTCAGCCTGTGCACAGGCCGGCCGTGCAGCCGACGCCCTGGAGCTTTTCCATGTCATGGGAGAGCAGGGGTTCGAGGCCGATGACGTTACGTTCCTGGCTGCTCTAGACGCGTCCTCTGTTCTGGGGGACTTAAAGAGAGGGGAGCAAATTCACTGCGCGATCATCAGAAGCAGGGGTAGAGTGCCGAGCCTCAAGGTCGGGAACGCACTCATCAGCATGTATGGCAAGTGTGGCAGCCCTGGTGACGCATGGAATCTCTTCTGCCGCCAAGAGACAAGAGATGTGGTGTCGTGGAACGCTGCATTGGCGGCACTGGCACAGAACGGGAGGGTTGCCGAGGCTCGGCAGCTGTTCGATCGAATGCCATGCAGAGATGTCGTCTCGTGGAATACCATGATCTCCGCACTGGCCCGTAGTGGGCTTCCTGGCCAGGCAATCCAGCTCTTGAGCTCCATGACAGCGGAAGTAAAGGCCAACGCAATCACCTTCGTCAGTGCCGTGGATGCCTGCGCTGGGCTTGGCGTGATTTCTGAGGGGCGAAAGCTCCACCGGCTTGTCAGAGAAGCCGGCTGCGAGCTTGAATTGAACGTCCAAAACTCGCTCATCAACATGTATGGTAAGTGCGGCAGCGTTGGCGAGGCACGAGGGGTGTACGACGGCATGCCGTATCGGGACGTGGTGTCCTGGAACGGCATGCTTGCGGCATATTGCGCTAACGGGCATCTGCGCCAAGCTAAGCTTCTGTTTGATGAGGTTCCTGACCGGGATGTCATCTCCTGGAACATAATGGTGGCGGGCATGGCCCGGGGTGGCAGGAGCCGGGATGCGTTGCGGCTGTTTGCTTCGATGGATGTGGAGGCAATAGAGACAGACGAGATAACCGTCATTGCTGTACTAGATGCGTGCGGCAGCCTTTCAGATTTGGCTGCTGGCCGAGAAATCCAGGGGCTGTGCACAAGCATCAGCAGCAGCACCAAAGTCTGGAACTCGCTCATCTACTTCTATGGACGATGCAAGCGGAGTGACGAAGCCAGGAGCACGTTTGACAGAATGAAGGAGTGGGATCTGGTTTCGTGGACTGCTATGGTGGGCGCATACTCTCTCGCCGGCGACTTGGAGGCTGCAAAAGCTTGCTTTGAGGCGATGCCCGAGCACGATGTTGCAGCGTGGAATGCAATGTTGACGGCTTTTATTCAGAATGGATGCGGGTCGGAGGCACTCGCAAGCTTTAAACTGATGGAGGCCAGAGGCATCGACGCTAACGAGATATCTTTGACGTCCATCCCCGAGGCGTGCCTGAGGCCGCCGGCCCATACGAAGGATGCGGAGTTTGTGTACGCGAGAAGTGTGAGCAGCGGTATCCGGTCCGTGCTGATCGACAATGCGCTGATTAGGATGCTCGGAAAGTGCTGCAATGCAGCCCGAGCAAGGCGAACATTCAATCAAATGAGTGAGCGAAGCGTTGTCAGCTGGAACTCCATGGTTGCTGCATATGCCCATAGTGGTCATCTTGCCGAAGCGGGCGAAGTTGCTACCCACATGATCGTCGAGGGTGAGATGCCCAACGAGGTGACCTCTGTGATACTGCTTGCAAGCTACAGCCACGCGGGCATGCTCTTCCGCTCGATCGCTCACTTCGTGAAGATGCAGCGCGAGTTTTGGATCCTGCCAGAGGCCGACCACTTCAGCTGCATGGTGGATGTTTTGGCCCGCTCTGGGAGGCTGCGTGACGCTGAGCAGCTGGTTGCCACCATGTCATACGAACCAGACATGCAGGTGTGGCTGGCCTTGGTTGGGGGATGTAACATGCATGGACATGTTCAAGGTGGGGCACTTGCTGCTCAGCAGGCCTGGGAGCTGGATCCGCAGAGCTCCGCTCCCTATATCCTCACCTCGAATCTCTACAAAGCTCCACCCGTGGTGAGAACGTAAAAAAGCACTCGTTTTGTACGGCCCAGGAAAGAGAATCTCCAAGCCCATATCGGGAAGGGATACTTAGTTTGGTACGAGAGGTTGTTGCTGGCTGGCGCGCGATTCGTTTGTTGGGATTGTGGTCTGGATGTATGCATCAATCAATCAATCAATCGGTCCAGCTGCCATGAAACCAAAGGGTCACATTCAATGCTGGCTGGAACAACCACAAGAAACGAGCGATTTCCAAGTCGCGATCATCATACTCTCATTAACTTACCAGGAGAGGGTATAGTGCCTAGTACAAGCTACGCCGGTGGTCTGTCTCTCAGGGTTGCTTGGGTGGGAAGCTAGCGGCCGCAGCCATGTAGCTGCTAACTTCTCTCGACACCATGTCCCGCAGCATCAATCCCATGCGATCATCACCTTCCACGCTCATCGGCGGGGAGGCGTGGCGAAGGATGGGTGCCAGGGAGAGAGACACCGCCGCTCTGATGGCAGCAGCCATGAGGTCGACTACCTCTTCCATTCTCAAGTAGCCACCTCTAGGCAGTGATGCCAGATCCTTCTCCTGGATTGCATGAGCCAGCGAGAGGAAAGATGCCGGGGTTTTCTGTCTTCCTTCTTCCATGGCACGCTTGGCGATGGCCGCTGTGGTCGTATCTTCAATGGAGCCGGGCAAACAGAGGCTGAGAGATGTCGGCGGATCTGTTCTCACAGTCGCCATCGTCGCTGCTGCTGATTCCTGGCCGAGAGGCGGGCTCGGAAGCTTTGATGCCGGCTTGAACAGTGGGGGAGGACTTCCAATGCGAGCATCGCTCTTCTTCGTCACTGCCTCTTGCAGATCCTGCTCCGGCTCGTCGCTGTGATTCATCATGTCACAGCAGCTGCGCTTGGTGCTGGCACGGGAGTCGTCGTGTCTCTCCCCAGTAGCAGCAGCAGCAGTAGCAACCGTCATGGTGGCCGCCCTCCGGCGCAGCGTGGAGTTCCAGTGATTCTTGATGGCATTGTCCGTGCGGCCCGGAAGCAAGCGCGCGATGGTTGCCCACTTGTTCCCGTGCAACAAGTGCGCACGGACGATGGCTGCGTCCTCGGCAGCAGTGAAGGGGCGATGCTCCACTTGCGGGCTGAGCTGATTGCACCACCTCAGCCGGCACGACTTGCCCGATCGCCCCGCAATGCCCTTGCTTATAACAGACCAGTTGCGAGCGCCATGCTGCTCCACCAGCTGCTGGAGCGCGGCATCCTCCTCCGGGCTCCATGGACCTTTGATCCTCTCCTCGAGATCCTTGTCGCAGCTGCTGGTGTTGCTACTGCCGCTGCTCGTGCTGGCGGCACTGGGCTTGAGCACCTCCATAGCTCCTCACTCTTCTCTGTCTCTCAAAAACTAAAGGAAGACGAAGGAACAAATTAAAAAACGAAAAGAGGAAGAATCAAAAAGGAGAAAACGAGGAGCCCTAGAAACAGGGAAGCTTCATAGCAATGTAGGTGAGGCCCATTTTATATGGTCACAAAACAACCAAGGGCTGTTAACCAGACAACAACGTATCGGCCGTACTCGCAAACAGCTGGAGGTGGCCAGGCTGGCTGGCCCGTGACACACCATAATTGACGGACGGTCCAGATCTCTCCGCCACCGTCAAAGTATTTCCACCTCGCCGTAGAGGAGGACGGTTATACGGCCCCGCGCCGTATGGTAGTTTGGCCGTTGGCGGTCGTTCTGTGGGACCGCTGGACCACATGACAGACCCACGGTCACTAGCATGCCCATGGATGCGCATCGCAAGATACGCCATACTAATAAGCTGGCACGCATTGGAGTTTCCCAGCATGGCTGTGGCTTTGGCTGTGTCTTTATGAGCCAGGAGTTTTTCCTTTCAAGTAAAAGTATCGAAGTATCTAAAGGTAATCTCTTTTTGTTGTTGGCGGTTGGGTTGCTGTTGGTTAGTGTGATCCTGACTGTGATCGTGGAAATGGAGGAATCCAAACGTCGAAGCAGGGCAAAAGAACGAATCAGACAAGCCGCATCGTCCAAGTATAAGAATATGGCATTTCCTGTGCAAAGCAAAGAGCTTGGGAGGAGCAAGCAATGCCATGATCCATCCGCCATCGATAGTGTCACTCGCACTCACGCTGGGCCATAGTCGGACTTGACGTAGATGGGCACTTGCTCCCTTTTGGCGCGCTCGGCCTTGTCCGCCTTGATCGCCCACGGTGCTCTCATGTCGATGGTCTCGCCGCCGGGGAGCTCCACGATGCCGTCCTGGGCGGTGGCCTTGAGCAGCAGCTTGCGCAGCTTGAGGATGTGGTCGAAGAGCTCGCTGGGCTCCTTGTGCTTGAGGCAAAACGCGCGCTCGTTGTAACCCAGCGGCTCCAGCAGGATGAGACGGGGCGACTCCAGCTCCTTGGTGTAACTCGGGTCCTCCACCGTCTCCAGCGTCGGCATCAAGGCCGTCTCGGCAAAGTCGGAGGTGCACACCATCGGGTGCGTCTCCACCGACATGCTTATCAGGTGGGGGAACTCTATGTACATGCCCGTGTGAACCAGCGGATCCACGATCCGGCGCACACGGTACGTGTTGTCCAGCTCCCTGCAAAACCTCTCGTCATTCATTCCCTTCCCAAGAAAGAGAGCAAAGGCGCACCTTGCCTTGATCCACTCCTTGATCTTTCGCACGCCATAGCTACATTTATCCTCGCTTACCTTGATGTTCATGCGGTCCTCGAAGATGTCATCCTCTCCCTCGGACGATGAGGAGCTCCACCGCCGCAGCAGCCTCGCACACCCATTCCTCGTCGCCGCTGGACATCGCCTCACAAAGAGCATCTGGCCTTAGACCCTAGCAAAACCCTTGTTACACAGTTAATTCTCATTTTCAACTTGTTCTTCCACGTATGGGCACGTCCCGTCGTCTACGGTGGCGAGCGGGTCGTAGAATGGGTTCTCTTTGTCTGTACAGCCCGGGTTGAGATCCAAGTCACACTTCCACCCCTGCAAAAATGCACTCACACAAGCTGAGCCACAGCACGCTCGTTTTGCCTTGACTTGCCTCTGGATTGTATGGCGGTAGAGGGCATCTGTCCATCACCAGCACTGCCTCTGGGTAGATGGCATTGTCACAGGCTCCATCCTTGGACAGTTCGGCTGCCAGTCCCTGGTAGGAAGAGGAGGAAGACAATCACTGCTTTGAACTTCACGAGCAGTGTAATTTCAAGTACCTCGCTGAAGAAACTTGAAGGCTTGTTCCGAAACTTGGGTGGCACCGCCACGTTCAACTTGTAAGGCCCATCCCAGTCCTTGCCATTTGTAAACGAAAACTCCAAGCTCAGTGCTGCCAGCCAGCCAGCCAAGCAAAGCCGGAATGTGAATAGTTGTTTAATGCCGACAAACGCGTCAGGCACGTACTATGCTTTGGGAGATTGATCTTGATGCTGTACAAAGGAGCACAAGAGTTGCCGCGATCCTTCTTTGTCATGATTCGTGGCTCGCCTCCACACATAATTGGCTGGTTGAATCCTCCTGCAAACAAACGCCAGGATTTGAGGAAAAATGATAGACCGCAGACGCTTACCGTTGAAGGCAACCCCGTAGACGTCGTTGGGCTTCAAGGAAGACGCGTCCGGATTGAAGAAAATGATGAGCTGCCCTCCCTGCTTGATAATATATTTATCACACTCACTGTGCCACAGACTTTGAAAATGACAAGCTCACTTACAGCAGCAGGAGGCTGGCCATCACTTGCTTGCCACCAGACTGGAAACTTGCCAAGCTCGAATGCGGACCATGACGGGCGAGTATATCTGCTCAAACACACCGCAAATTGGAGCGGCAACGAAGCAAAATCATGGCAAACCATCAGTACCTGTCGATAGTCTTCTCCGAGGCAACAGCAGCAATTCGCAGCTTCCGCCGCGGTACCAGCTTTGTCTGCCTGATCGCTTCACATTCCGCAAGTGAAGAGCTATCTGCAAACACAAAACAAACAGTGTGAGAAGCAGAAGAAATCGCACGACAACTTACAGAGTGACGATCTCCTGATGCCCAGAACTGGGTGGTTGCTAAGAGCTGCGGTGGCCATGGAAGACAGCCACACCCTCAAGCTAGGAGCCACAGATATTTTTCTTGCTAAACAGCGCTTTGTTTACAGCAACGGCAGACAATAAGTGATTTGAAGTAATGTTCTCGGAGGTGTACCAGGTAGCAAAGATGCCAGCATTGGAAGCAAGGAGTTTCTGTCTTGCTTGGACCAATCCGGTATGGATTGCTGTATCTCTAGCAACGCTTTGGTCACCAGAGCTGGCTGGGGAACTCCCTCCCAGCTAACGTAACAAGCAAACATGAGCCTCTGTATGTCCTCGCTGCTCGCTGACTCCCTGGGCCAGGTGTGTGAACTCAAGTAAGAAACCAACTCAGGTGGCGGTCCAAGTTGCTCACGGTCCTCGAATCGCCTACATTTCCAATGGGTTAAGATATCGTCCATCCGCTTCGCCAGTGACACGAGAAACGTTCGCTGTATGAGTGATGGCCCTTGTAACGCAGGGTCATGACCTGCTGCCCCGCAGTATGCTAAAGACACCTGGAAGAGCAAAGGACGAGATTTAGATCGCGAGACTAAGACAGCTCCAACCTTCAGATTTTGCACAGCAAGACAGGGCGTAGAACAAGCTTTCGGAACAGTTCCCCCGCCCTGTGACTCGGTTAATTAGAGCTTCCACGGACGTGTACAGCCCAATGTATGTCTGGAAACAGCAACGTTGAATTGTACAAAAGAAGGAAATGAATATGCTTGCCTGCAACAACGCGGGCTTATCCATGCTCACGCACTCGAACAAAGCCAGTAGGCAGAAGTCTTGAAATTCACCGCGGAAACTGAGAGAGAAGGTGGTAAGGACAAGAAAAAAAATAGAGTGAAAACAGTTTAACCTGCTACTGCAGAAAAGATGCGCAAAGGCTAGTAAACTTGGATCAGAAGAGAAAGCACCCACAAGCTCATCAACCTTCGACTGGTCCCGGATGGTAAAATCCGCATTCTCGTCTACCTGCGGTATGAAACGCACCAGTTACTTAGCTCATAAGAGCAAAATGAAAAATTACCAAGACCCGCTGTAAAGCTCGCGAAAGAAGAGAACGAGAGCCAATGGGATCATCTGCATACGAGCGCGCCCCGACTTTTCGTTTGACATACAAAACGCCTCCGTTGAAAGGATCCCCCGTTTCTCCATGTTCCCACCACGGCTTAGTTTCTGGCAGGAGTTAATGTAGATTGAAAAAAACAAAATCGAGATAAAAGCTAACCTGAAAGCAAAAATTGCATATCTTGAGACCAATACCGCGGTCCGCAAACGCGAACTCGCTTCAACTGTTATTCAATGAAGACGCGTTAGGAGCGAATAAGCAACGAAGATGTCAACTCACAGCAGAGCGTTCGGGAAGTATGCAAGGAGAGACTCTGCTGAATGTGGTCTCGCAGTGCAAGCTCGTCTCATGTAGCGTCATCTCAAGGGGTGCATATACTAATAAGCCGGTATCCACATCCATTGTCTGCACACATCGCGCTTCCGTCGCAAGAACGTACAGGTGACGAAACGCCTTGCAAACAAGAGTTCAGTCTCAACATCATTAATAACTCGAAAAACGTACTTGAAGATGACAGCGATGATCATTAGGCGAGGTTGGAAATCTGGGATACAAGGATATGAGTAGTGCAGCGACAGCGCCATTGCTGGTTGAGAATGTAAGGGAGCCTCCTCCAAGAAACAAAAATCCTATTGCCAAACTTACCTGCGATGAAAGAGCAAAGGAATTTTTTTTGGCGGGATATTACTGTAAAACTTACTGCCATATGGTTCCCATAGACAATATCTGTGTCGTTTCTTTGTCGAAGGTAGCGCAAAAGCCTGAGGGTCTCCAGATGTCCGGTACCAGCCATAACCTAGATGCAAACCGTGGATAGTGGACACCGAAAGAACAGCTAGCACTTACCACACTCAAAGACAGAACAGCCACATCGAGACATGTTTCCAGCGTCCCTCTGTCTACACGTCGGTCGTTTGGGGAGGTCCCAGAAGCAGCTTGAGATTTCTGCCAGCAGCATGCACGTGAAATCAGATAGCCATGAATAGTCAGAGTCACCTCTTTCATGAAATACAAAGCGTAGTGCTGTAGCAGCGTTTGTGCTTCAGCATTAGCCGTACCAGCATAGCGGAGACCTGGATTGCGATTCAGCTAGATGTCAAGTCAAGAGAAAAATGGCCAGGTTACCAATAGACAGGCACGCCCCAGCAAGAATATTTACGTGCGCTTGGGTAAGTGCTTCCATGTCTAAATCAGGAGTGACGTCTGCACCGGCGTCGCTACCCTTGGCCTGGACGACAGCCTGGCGTATAATATCGGGCACTTGAGACTGAATCCACTCCTCTGTGGCTTGCACACTATGTAAACCAGTTAAAACAAAACTTTCAGTATGAAGGGTCACCAACCTGTCCCATAAAATTAAGCTACGAGCAATCAGCCGAAGAAGGATAAAATCTGGTCTGACATACTCGAGTGCAAAATGTGTATCGGGTATGGCAAGTCTTGCAGCTACAACGTGATCGTTTGTCTGTACAAAAAGAGTTGGACAAAAGAAAAAAAACGGTCAATCTTTAACTACCTTCATGAACATGAGAGCAAGAGCAAGCGTTGCCCCGGGTGCAGTCACGTCCAAATTTACAATGGACCCTTCCATGACCTGTGAAAGTCATCAGTGTCTTGAGTTTGACGTAGAAAGTTATAGAAACATTAACCTGGCCACCAGTCTGATTCTGGTCATCAAAGCTCTTGGAAACGGATGAGAAGCCGCTAGCCCCATCAAACCTTCGACGGTATTCCTGCATTTCAGCCGAAGTGTTTCAGTGTCACACATTAGATAAACCCAAAGACTTACATCGGACGGTTCACTACCACCACACATATAATGGCGCAATCGATCTTCAATTTGCAAGTCGGCAAGACCCCAAGCATCCTTTCCTCTGCCTGCAGGAAAGTTTTACCATGTTTCCAAACACAGCATAGCCATTTACCTAAAGTAACTAGACCAAGGGCCACACCAGCAGCAAGTGCATAGCCCTCACGGTCTAAAGAACTGTCACTACCAGGTTTACGGCCAATCTCCGCCTGAATTTATCACTGTTTAGCTCAAGACAAAACACGAAAACGCATACCAGTAAAATTTCTGTCGTGAGGCGATGGGCTGATCCTTGATAAAGCAGGCCTACTGCCATAAGTGCCGCCGACTGAAGTATATTAGAGTGTCAGCAGCCACTTGACAAGATTCACCAGCATACTTACCTGTAGCAAAGAAGATAATTCCAGCTCTGGAAACGATGGTGGGTGGCGCGCAGGAATGTGAAGATAAAGCATCTGGAAAATACGCAATCTCATATAGCCAGAGGGTACACCAGTATTTATTTACCTTTGACATGGCTGGATCCATGGTCCCTCTATGTGCAGCTGCCATTCCAAGAAGAATACCAACAGTTGTGGGGTCATGCTCCTAAAACAACACTTGTTGGACTCTAGAGATGTTAATACATCCATCAAACCTGGGCCAAATATCTGAACACATCAGTAGCAGCTAAGACTGCCAAGTGCTTATGAAGCCCCAGGGACATGAGAAATCCAGCATGCTCGTAGCTAGGCTCATCCGGTTTGTTGTATACGATCCATGTACGAGTAATTTTAGCCTGTGTTGCACATCAATCACAAGACAATAGTTTTTCTCTCTCTTTTACCTGACCGGGTGCCAGCCGTAGCCCAGCAGCAACACCATTATGAAACTCTGGCCACGAAGTGAACTCGGAGACGTTCCCCGCATTTACGTCCAGATTGACCTGCTCAAAAGCATTAGTCGCTGTACGTTGAGGCGGTGGTTACATACAGTTGCGTCGTGCTGTGAAGGAAGACGTCCAGCTAAAACCAGTTTAGGAATTGGAAGGGCCTGCAGCAAGAGGGTTGAAGCTCTCGAACAAGAAGTAAAACAAACCTCGGTCAGCAAAGGACGCAAGGTGGAGAGTGTAAAAGCACCACGTCCGAATGGAAGGGCAGTTGTACGTTGAGCCAGCTGCCACAGCTGTGCCTGCACACCAGCTTCTTCAATAAAGCCAGGAGAAATTTTCTTGTACCAACCTGCTGTTGAGCAACAAGATCCGGATCACTCACGTCAGGTGCATTGGCGGTCCTCACAGCAACAGGCTTTGATGAACAAAGAACCCGTCGAACCTGGAACGTCTCTCATTGCATCATGAAATTGAAAAAAAAAAGCCCAATATACCTCATTCAATCGTAAGTCAGAACCAAATCTCAATGTAGCCGATGGGGTGAAAATATGTTCCATCCCGTCACTAGCTTGTCCCTCCATTGGAGGTGTATCTGATGGAATTGGCTCGCGTTCAGTAAAGGGAAGAGTTGGACGAAGATGCAACATGTATTGTGCTGCCATAGTCACGTCTTTCGCACCCGACTTACGACTTGCAGACATGTAGGCTAAATCCTCACGGCCCAGAAGTATATAGGCATCAGGCGGCCAATCTGCTGGTGGAGATTCCCGACAACTGTTAAGAGCCTGAAAAGAGAAAAGCGAAAAAACTTTCAGAGAAAGAAAAATTATAGTTTTTTACGTACATGGCGTAGTGGGAGCGAAAGACCACAAGGCAGCCGATCCAGATGAGATAATCCAAAGCGTTCTCCAACCATGGCCAACACCGTCATCTGCTCTGCATTTGTTGCAGTTCCTGGTGCAAACTTTATGCAGATGCCAGATAAAAGCTTGTCACGGTTCCCAGATCCTAAAAGAACTTCGAAGAATCCCAATACTTTCCGTGACCAGTCAAGAGAACCGTCTTCTTTAGTAAGGAGTGCCGGCAAGCGACTGGTAGCATGTTTCTTTCGCAGAAGGTTCTCAATCCAGGTAAAATGATTAATGATGAGACCGCTTGATCTGGAAGATACGTTTGACATCACCCGTGATGTTACTACCGTTGGAAAGTCTCGAACATAATGATCAGCATAGTCGTACTCTTCAACTGCCACCGCGATACTGTTGAGAAGAACTCCCAGTTTCCACATTTCCCTGTTAAGAGAAGTTAAGAATCATTTGAGAGAAATAAGACCGCATACCCCCATCGCAAGACATCCAGCTTAAAATCTTCATAAACCAAGTGAAGCGTCTCTAAAACCTCTAGCAGCATCGAGGAGTAGCCTGATCGTTCATTCTTGCTGTTGTGAGTTGGACATAGCTCGTACCTTCGACTTGGATATGGATGTGATCCATTTCTGTGCCTGTTGCTTTGCAATAAAAACTCCCAACTGGAAAGAGAGCGATGCTTATACGAATCCGATCTCCTCTCACCCGTCCACTGCATCATGATCCCGGAAAAGGCAGACCAGTCTTTGTCAAAAGAGCTATCCGTTTTGTTTAGTTGGCCGGGCTTGAATTCCATCAAGGATCCCAAAACGAACCGGTAAAACGAAGGCCTTAATCCTTCTGAAAGCGCAAGCAAACAAGACCTCGTGATTCCTGATGATGGGATTAACTCCACAATGCATCGATAAATCTACAAAAGCACCAAAGTCACTAATTTGAGGGACAGAAAGAAGACACGGTTACAAACCTTGCCAGAAGAAGTCAGAACGTTGGCACGGGTGTTGACAGAATCAAGAAGCTTCTCGACGCGATGTTGTCCTGTTTGCTGGAGGACTGAGGCGGGTAGGACGTATGTACACAATGGATACCGCCCGGTCTAGAATAGAAAGATAAATGAATTAAAACGATTGGCGACACCATATTACTTGTTCTTACATACAGAAAGACGTTCCCGTCTGGTGCCAGAACCAGCATATCTAAACGCGGCAGACCCCTTCTCAATCTGTCATATATTCCACGTCTTAACCGGCTTAGTGCGAGAAGCAAATTATCACTTACGTTGGTTGACTGGCAACGATTGGAACGGCAGAGACTGCCGAAATACTCCATGCGACATCCGCTGCGGGTTCTGGTGCCCGAGAAAGTTTTATTGCAAAGAGTCTTTTGGCATCCTTGATAACAAAGCAAACCAAAGGCTCCCTATCATCATCTGTGGCGATGAACACCTGCATAAGTCGTAAGCCTCACAAACACACTGCATCACACACGCACCTGCGCTGCTTGAGGATTGCTGCCTTGCTCCCGCCAACATTGCAGCAGGTACATAGAGTTGGATCGCTCTAGTGTCCGACCTTGTTCAAGACGAGAATTGGTGGATTTGACTTCCCACACAGTGTGCTGTTTGCGACCTGAGAGTTGCCACTCAGTTACCCCAAGAACGAATAAAGAGAGGCAAACCTGAGTGATACGACACAGCATATGGTAAACGTCCACTAGTCCAGATTATTTGCTCATCTGAGTCCACCAGCGACTGAATTCTCCCCGAAACTTCAACACATAATGCCTATTGTTTGAGAATCACAAAACAATTACGTTCACGTCGGTTGATGGAGGAGCAAACGACGACATACCTCAGGCTCTTCCAAGTTGTGTTGCAAGGTGAAGTAGACAGAACCACTGGTTTCGGCAGCCGGGGAAACAGAGTATGGCACAGCTTCAGCCGCACGCTGCAAAAGTAGACCGGAAGGCATTGGCCACATAGAAGACATTGCAGAGGAAAACGGGACCGAGTTGAATTCACCTGGAAAAGGTCCCTCTCTTGAGTCAAGGACCTAGCTAAACAAAATGATGGACGAACCGGAAGGGGTGTATGTCGACAGTGAGTTCGAGTGCAAGATGCAAAGAAGGGGTTCCGGTGTGGACTCCATGCTACACCAGCATGCCTGGAAGAAGAAGAAAAAACGATCGATTGTGGTGTGTATGTGGTGTTGTGTACCTTTAAGACGGTCGAAGATGCAGAAAAACGTTTTCGAACATGATGCCCAGCACTCCATACAACACTGGAGGCCCAGATGGATCATATTAGCAGCAGGAAACAAAATGTGGTGGAGGATTGCTTACACATTGTCGCGGATGAAGATTTCCTCCTCGTAATGATTGCCGCAGCCAGAGACGACCGCCTGTTCCACCCCATCCCCGCGCGCTCTGGCGACGCCAGGATCGAACAAGAAGTAGCTGTCATTCGATCCAGCTGCTGCGCCGACTGCCGCCTCCGCTCGCCGGCCAAAGGGCTCAAACTCGCCCAGGACACAAAATGCCCTCCCCATTTTCCTAGGGCTTTGGAGGGAAGATAAACCCTAAAGACCAAAGCCGCTACCTATAACTATAATACCTGGATTTCAATCATACAAAAATCGCGGGAATGCAATGCAGCTGGAAGGAAGAGAGATATTTCGGTGGCATCAAAAGCATTGGCATTTGGCACGGCTGGACAAAACGAACGAAACACGTCACGCTCGAAAGAAATTTTTTTACAGCCTGGGGACACCCAGGCAACAAAATTTACATTCGAGAGAGTACTTTTACCTCAGCAGTGCCAGCCAGGAGAAAGAGAGAAGGCTGCCTTTTTTACCGTTCCCAATCATACCCGCTGGCACCTGGCAACCATTTCAAATCGCTTTTCAAGCCCCACCTTTAAATAATCCTCCCTGGAGCCACCTGGCATGCTCGTGTGCGCGGGAGAGCCGACGTGGCGGCCTCCTGTCGCTGAGCTGGCGGCGAGCCGCCTCAAATTCTAGGGCTAGGGCAGAGCGGGCAGAGAGGGGAGTATAAAATACAAGGCCACAATGCGTCTTGTGCAGTGCAGCTGGCATTCTTCCCTCTCTTCTTCTTCTTCTTCTTCTTCTTCTCCCTCTTTCCATTTCTCTTCTTCTCCCCTCTAGAGACCTCAGCGATGCCGATGCCGTCTTCTTCTTCTTCTCTCCCGATGATCCTCGCCTTGCTCTCACTGCTCGCCCCATCCTACATTCTCGTGGATGGCCGCGGGCTTGCTCTTGCGACCACTCCCCGCGCGTTCTCGCCCTTCCGGCCGTGGCCCAAGGACTCCGCCAAGTACTCCGCCACCGCCGCGGCGCTGGAGAGCTCCAAGGCGTTCGAGGGATCATCCGACTACGTGCACATGAAATACCATATGGGTCCTGTCCTCTCGCCCAAGATGCACGTCTACATTGTGTGGTATGGCGCTTGGGACGCGAGCGACAAGGCCATCATCAAGGACTTCTTGCTCTCCATCTCCACCCACAAGCTCGAGGCCCCCAGCGTGGCCAAGTGGTGGCGGACCGTCCGCCTCTACACGGACCAGACCGGGCACAACATCACCGACTCGGTGATCATCGGTGCGGAGCACGACGCCCACTACTCGCACGGCCACTCGCTGACCCGGATGAGCGTCCAGCAGGTGCTCAAGAGCGCGCTGGCCGAGAACAATGGCTCCCTTCCCGTTAACTCCCACGGCGGCCTCTACCTCCTCCTCTCCTCCGAGGACGTGCTGATGCAGGAGTTTTGCCGGGCCGTGTGTGGATTCCACTACTTCACCTTCCCCTCCATCGTCGGCTACACGCTCCCCTACGCGTGGGTGGGCAACTCGGGCAAGCAGTGCCCCGAGGTGTGCGCCTATCCCTTCGCCATCCCGTCGTACATGCCGCACACGCAGCCCATGAAACCGCCCAATGCGAACCGGGGCGTCGACGGCATGATCAGCGTCATCGGCCACGAGCTCGCCGAGATGTCGTCCAACCCGCTCATCAACGCCTGGTACGCGGGCACCGATCCCACCGCGCCCACCGAGATCGCGGACCTGTGCGAGGGGATGTATGGCACCGGCGCCGGCGGCGGCTACACGGGATCTGTTCTTACGGATGACAAGGGCGCCAGCTACAATCTCAATGGCATCCATGGCCGAAAGTATTTGGTCCAGTGGGTGTGGAGTCCCGTCCTCAGCGCTTGCTTCGGCCCCAATGCGCAGGACTAGAGCGCGAGCGAGCTCTCGGGATCGCCATCGACATCGTCATCATCATCGAATCACAGCACTCGAAGCATCGCTTCCTTCTTTTTTTCTTTGTTTTTCCTCTTGTTGCTGTCTGTACATACATAGAGCTCTAGCCTAGGGAGAGGAGAGGAGTTTTTTTGAAAGCATATGTGATGTTGAGGCAAGAGGCAAGGTCCAGTTTTTGATACTAAAAAAGAAACCCCCACATTGAGATTGTCAATTGATCAAAGTCATGTCCACTTACTTGCAGACCATTGCACTGACGAGGGAAAGAAAATGGACGTCAAACACGCAGGGCTGAGGCACACGGACGCTGCGAGCGAGCGAGAGCAACGAGGCAAGCTTCACGTTGCTAAACGAAATGGTCAGAAGCGAGCAGGGAAAAGAAAAGGGATTGTGGTTGCCTGCCATGCATGTGAGTAAAATATGTCCCTGTGTGTCTTACCTGGCATGCACCGAGCGAGCAGACCCGCTTATCGCTGGCCTTTGCTTGCCTTTGCTTAACAGTAAGTAGCCAGATGCCCAAGAGCGGCATTTGCGCAGTCTGGCATTTAGAAACCCTCCTAGGGTAATTGGAAACTATTGTCATGCTCAGAAGGTGGCTGCATTGCGAAACAGCTCAGCGGAGGGTTGGGTCCGCCTCTCTGTCCCTGTCTGACCACAAGACGACCAAGCTCAAAGAGGACTCCCCGGCGCCCGCGGCCAAGAAGAAGAGCAAGAAGAAGAAGAAGGCCAAGAAAGCTGCGGAGCCTACTCCCGAGCTCGACGAGGCAAAGGTCCCCCCAAGTGCTAAAGCCGACCACCCTGCCTCGTACGTGGATTTGCTACGGAAATGCAGCAGCCGCGCTCACTTGCCCGATCTCCGGCAGCTCCACTCGCAGCTCGTCGGAAACGGGTATGCACGGCGCCCCGGCATTGCCACCAAGCTCATCCAGATGTATGGCCGATGCGGCAGCCTCAGCGACGCGCGGCTCGTCTTCGACAGCATTGCCTCCAAGGATCGCAGCATCGACCTCTGCAACGCCATGATCACGACTTGCTCGCAGAACGGGGACGCGGCGGGTGCGCACACCGTGTTTCAGAGCATGCCCAAGAGCAGGAAGATGCGCACAGACGACCTCACCGCCTCCAACAGCATGATCGCTGCCTACGGCAAGGCCAAATCTGTGGCCGACGCCAAGCGCCTGTTTGATCGCATGGAGCGGAGGGATGAAGTCACCTGGACTGCCGTGGTTGCAGTGTATGCCCAAAATGGGCATAGCAGGGACGCCAAGCTGCTGTTCGATGCGATGCCGCGGCGGGGCATCATCGTGGCTACGGCGATGCTGGGCGTGTGCGCTCGGGGCGGCCAGGCACACCAGGTGTGGGACCTGTTCACGGAGATGGAGGGACGCGACGTCTTCTCGTGGGGGGTGCTCATCTCGGTGCTGTCGCGCCACGGCCGTATGCAAGACGCGCGCTTCGTCTTCGACAAGATGCCGCTCCGCAGCACAGTGTCATGGACCACCACCATCACCGCGTATGCCAAGTGCGGGGACCTGGACGAGGCCCGCAGGCTGTTTGACGCAATGCCGCAGCCGGACGTTATCACCTGGACGTCGCTCATGACGGCGTACGCGCAGGGTGGCCTGAGCAGGGAGGCGGTGGAGCTGTTCAAGCTCATGGACCTCGAGGGCGTGGAGGCGGACAAGTACAGCTTCTCCATCGTGCTGGACGCGTGCGCGAGGCTGTCGGATGTGGCCGAGGGCCGCAGGGTGCACCGGACCATCGCCGAGCTCGGCCCCATGGACGTGGTGGTGACCAACTCGCTGCTCAACATGTATGGCAAGTGCGGCAACATGGCGGAGGCGGTGGCGGCGTTCGAGGGCGTGGCGGCGATGCAGCGGGTGGTGGCCACCTGGAACGCGCTGATCGCCGCCTACACCGAGAACGGGTGGCACGAGTCGGCGTTCGGGGCGTTCCGGGCGCTCAATCTCGACGGCGTCGTGCAACCCAACGCCATCACCTTCATTGGCATCTTCACGGCGTGCAGCCACACGGGCAAGCTCGAGGACGCCCGCGACTACTTCCTGTGCATGGCTCCCGACTTCGGGGTGACGCCGGTGGCGGACCACTACGTGTGCATGTCGGACCTGCTGGGCCGCGTCGGGAAGCTTGTGGAGAGCGAGGAGCTCATCGGCAGCATGCCATTCCACCCGGATCCGGTGGCGTGGCTGGGCTTGATGGGCTCGTGCCGGACACACCTCAATGCCGACGTTGCGGAGCGAGCGGCGGAGCATGTCTACGTCTCGGACCCCGGCTGTCCCTCGCCGTACATTCTCCTGTCCAACATCTATGCAGCGCTGGGGAGGACCAAGGATTTGCTGCGCATCCGGAGGCTCATGAAGATGAGGGGCGTCAAGAACAACCAAGCGCTGGCCTACGTGCAAGTCAAGGACCGCCTTGTGCCCTTCGCAGTTGCCCGGTGGACCAAGAAATTCTACAAGGACCACTGCAGCAGGAGTGAGTGACTAAGTACCCATCATCACCTTTTGATCCAAGTCCACTACACTAGTTTATCAAGTGATCAGTGCGCGACAAGCAACATATTCTACAAGTGAGGCGTCGCGGTCGTGGCCAGATGATAGGAGCATTTGTAAAACTGTTATGATTGGATGGCCACAGCAGCGCGCAGCACGACGTCTATATATGCACGTAAAGAATTTGGCCATGGATGGCGATGTGAATGCTACGAGTGAGTAGTGTTCGTGCGGTGCAGTGCGCCAGGTACAGCGCTATGGCATGGATCGGATGCCCCCGCCTAGAGCCCCTCTGACCCAACTTAAACTTGCTACAATCGGCTACCATCCACGTGCTGCTCCGCTTGGCCGATAGTGATATCATAAACCCATTTGGATCCATCCATGGAGCAAGAGATCTTTGCGTTCGTCCGTCCGGCCGAAAAGAAGGGGATTCTACCTGCTGGATGCAACTCGGGGAAGAGGAGCTACAGTGCCGAGTTACTGCTAGTAGAGAGAAACTTGGTCCAACACTTGGTGCTGCTAGAGGCGACATTTATTGCGCACGCCCTCCAATACATGTTGGTGGTGCGTGCGTGGTTCCATGAGGAAGGAGCAGCAGCGCAGCAAGCAGCAGAGCACATAAAATCTGCGTTTGGGAGAGACAAGCGCACGAGCAAGGGGACACACCGATACTTTGTAAGAATTTGATCCACATGGACAGGGTAGTCTGGGTGGGATTGATAGCTGCAGCATGCTGGATTGCGGTGCTCAAGCTCGTGGAGCTCGTGGTCAAATCGTGGTGGAGGCGGAGGAGGATCTGCCAGGTGATGGAAGGCCAAGGGATTCGAGGGCCTCCGTGCAACCTGCTGGATGGGAATTACTCGGAGATAAAGAGGATGCAAGCCGAGGCTGCCGCGGTGGACATGCCGGCTCTCACTCACGACATCGTCGCCAGAGTCTTTCCCTTCCAGCACAAATGCACGCAGCTCTATGGTAGAGAAAAGAAGATCCGAGAGCTTTTTGTTGTCCTCACAAAGCTAGCTTTGTCGTTTGCCTTTGTTTGCAGGCAAGCACTTCCTGCATTGGTGGGGGCAAGATCCGATCATCCACATCACGGAGCCGGAGCTGATTGTGGAGGTTTTGTCGCTCAAGTTTGGACACTGGCAGAAGTCCTCGCAGCTGCGGCGGGCTATGGAGTTTCTGTTTGGAAAGGGCCTCCTGGTGGCAGTGGGAGAGGATTGGGTCCGCCAGAGGCACGCCGTGAATTCGGCCCTCAGCGCGGAGAAGATCAAGGTGGGTTTCTTGGTACTGCAATCTCATGGCTCTCCTTGAATCCATCATGGTTGCATTGCGCAGTGCTTTGTGGAGGTGGTGATCTGCTGCGTCAAGCCCATGGTGCGCAAGTGGGAGCAACGAGTGGAGGAAGGCGGCGAGGCGGAGGTGGAGGTGAAGCAGGACATGCTCGACATGGCCACGGAGATCATACTGCGCAGCTCCTTCGGTGACGAGTGCTACGACGAGGCCAGGAGATATCCCGAGCTGGTCTACCGCCTGCTGGGACTCACATCCAAGTCGTCTCCTTTCAACAGTCTCATCCCGAGGTACTCTGTCGGGGTTGACAGTGGCAAACACGCTGGCTGGACTTGACTTCTTGAATGGTGGCGCAGCTTTGTCCCAACCAAGAAGAATCAGCTGCTCAAAGAGATCGAGCAGTGCTTCTACCGGGTGGTGGCAACGCACACGCAGCAGCGCAACACCATCTTGAGCTCCCTGCTCGGCTGCGCAGCCAGAAGCAGCCTCAGCGTCCAGCACGTCATCGACGAGTGCAAGAACATCGTGTTTGCGGGGCACGAGACCACGGCACACATGCTCACGTGGACGATGATGCTCCTGGGCCTCCACCCCGAGTGGCAACAGCGAGCGTTTGAGGAGGTGGCGGAGGTGTGCAAGGGCCGGGATCCCACGTCGGACACGCTCAGCAAGCTCAGAGTCGTGAGTCCCTCGATCATCCCCACCCGTTTGATCGCATCGTTCTAAAAGCTGTGCTCTCGATCCTTGATGCAGATGAACATGATCGTGAACGAGTCACTGCGACTGTATCCTCCGGGAGCCCAGACCGCGCGGGAAGCTCTCAAGGACATGAAGCTGGGCGACCGCATCACCATTCCCGCCGGAGTCTCGGTGGCCATCAACATCGTCGAGGTACACCGCAGCGTGGAAATGTGGGGTGACGACGCCCTGGAATTCAAGCCGCAGCGCTTCGCAGAGGGTGTGTCGAGGGCGTGCAAGCAACCCGTGGGTGGCTATCTCCCCTTTCTACTCGGCCCGCGCGTGTGCGTCGGCCAAGGCCTGGCGCTCATGGAGGCCAAGCTCGCCCTGGTCCTCATCTTGCAGCGCTTGTCGTGGCGGCTATCGCCAAACTATCGCCACGCTCCCATTGTCGCGCTCACCCTCCAACCGCAGCACGGCATGCAACTCGTCATATCACCGAGAAGAACACACGATCGATAATTGATTCAAACCAGTTGTGTACCTCGATCAAGCATGGTTGGCTGGCTGGTATACAGTTTTAGGAGATAAGGATTGAATACTGCCATGTCATATAGATTGAGCAGCCAAGCGACAACCGTCTTTATATCAAACCGTCTCCAATTCCTATACAACGAATGGGTGGCGGCGGCGGCGGCGGGAGGAGAGGGGTGGTGGACAATCCTCCCGCGAGCAGCAGATGGATGATGCTGGCACTTGCCGCGGGAGCTGCCCTTGGGTTGATCACCTTAGCATCGCTGCTGCGGAGATGGCGCCGGAGGAGAGCTCTGGAGAAAGAATGGTGGTGGAGGAGATGACACCCTCCTCGTGTTTGTTTATGTACAGAGAAACCAACCATCAGGTGAACTTTGCAAATTCCTTCTGTACCATGTCACCGCCGCGGTCGGGATCGTATGCACATCTGTAGTAGCTGATGGTGACCATCAAAGTCAGTCGTGACATTTCTACCAGCTCGGTCGGTTTACCTTCCGTCGCCGCAGATGATGATAACGGTGTTCTTGGCGGCCCCAAACGCGACAATCGCTCTGCTGTCCGCTGGCAGCCGGAACTGCGCAAATGACCAGTCCGATTTCAAGTAGCTGGGAAGCACGCCTGTCGTAAAGGATGTATTCACTGGGTTGATGGAAAACAAGAAAAAATAGAGCATTTGTATGTATGTACGTACCTTGGACCATCGAGGAATTGGCAGCAAGAGAAAAGATGGAAGAAGCCGAGAGCCTGGGAAGGCGCCGTCGCGGTTTGTGCTCAAACTTGCTCCTGACCAGGTTGAACACATGGACGGTGCATTTGTCACTGGACACGGCGAGCCAGTGGCAATTGACAGAGAGTGCCAGGCTGAAAATCTCGGCCCGCTCGGCACCCCGGCGGAGCTGCGCAGTAGAGGCAGCAAAGATGGCAGCAAAGATGAGCAAATAAGAAGAAAAGATGAGCAAATAAAAGAAGTAAAACTTTCAACGTACTTCGTGCAGCTTAGTTCCGTCGTTGGTGTCAAAGATGCGAACAATGGTACCTTTGATGCTTGCAGTCGCCAGTAGCCTCCCGTCTTGGCTGAGAGCCAGGCAGGCGAGGGGCGATTCGTGTGCCTGGACGAACAGCGTCTTGCCTAAGCTATACAATTCAAGCCGGACCTCACCTCCGCTCATGGTACCTGGGCACGCAAGGACAAACATAGTGGACGCCGGCGAGATCGCACACACGCCCCTCGGGTTGTCAAACGTCTCCACCTCGTGCAGCGGCTTGAGATCCGACAGGCTATGGACATGGACCTTGTGCTCCAGCACAGCCACCACGGCGTCTCTCCTCAGCCTCACCGCTCTCACCTCGCTCCGGAAGAAGAGCTCGCCAATGCAGCGGCTCTGGTCGTCGTCCCAGATGATCACCTTGTTCCTGGCAGCCGCCCCCACGAGCCCCAAGATGTTGGAGCGAAACACCATCTCCACAATCCCCACGCCTCCATCCAAATCTCGCCGCAGCGTCTGCTTGAGGGGGTCGCAACTGTAGATGCGAAAGCCCACGCTCGTCGAGTACGCAAAGCACCCAGCATCCTGATTGAAGTTTACGTACTGGACCACCGCCTTCTCGCTTCCATCTTCGTCCTCCTCCACCGCCATCCACAACCAAGAACCCTAAGTTATGAGCTCTTCGTTTTCTTGCTTTGCTTTATTCCCTTTGCTTGCCTTTGCGACAGTGTCTCTAAACACGCTTTATTCCCTTTGCTTGCCTTTGCGACAGTGTCTCTAAACACGCTAACTCTCAAGACATGGGGGCCGCGTCGGCCTTCTTCCAAGGATCGTATCGGCTCCAATCTCGCTGGTTTGGGCTGAGGACATGGCCCTTGGAGTGGTATATGTACTGCTCGCCCTCGCCAGTTCGATTGGGTTGGTGCTCCAGGCCGTAGCGCTTGGGTCGCAGATCTTCCAGCTGCTCCGCCGTGTGATCGGTCACGTAGTGGAGCCAGCCATGCCACTCGGGGGGAACGTTCGAGGCGTTGTAGTATTTCTTGTCCGCGTACTCCACCCATCGCGTGCGCCCTGAAGCTCCATTGATTCTTTCATTCTGGCTGCGAATTCCAAGACATACCTGCGGTGCCACTGGGTTTCTCGAAGTACTTGTTCCCGAATTTGTCAATGCCCACCAGCCGGGTGTCTTTGTTCCCCCACATCTTTGTGAGCCTACAAGAGCTCTACTCAGATCTAGCAGCACTACCAAGTGAAATGAGAACTTACAAGAGATTTCCATCTACGATACAGTTCCTACAGGCACAATTTTGTCAGAGAGAAAAGAACTCAAGCTATACTCACAAGATGCCCTCCTTCTTTGCTTCTCGCCAGGCCTGTGCTAGTCCCCCTTCCTTGAACGCCTTGTGCACAGCGCTTAGGAAATACTTCATGCCTGAGAATGGAAACCCTAGGTAGGAGGTAAAGGGAAGTTCGAGTTAAATGAATCATGAATCATTCAAAGAATGTGCTTGCTATATTGCTATTGTTCTAGAGCGCCCAAGAGGCATCTCTCCAGGAGGAACTCGGCATTCACCCAAGCGTGGTATTTGTCTGGAGCAAACAAAGCTTTGAGCACAGGGGAAGAAAACAAATCAACTTACTGAAGAGAGAAGTGCAATCTTTGCCTGCTGCCTTCATCAGCATGTCCAGGCCTGTCAAACACACCTTCTCGTGAGCCAAAGCAAACTCACACTCTTTCTTCGATTACCTCCTGGGTGGAAGTTGAGGTAAGGCGTGATGTTGTACACCCGGCCGCGTAGAACTGTCCATGCATCGTCTTGCTTCCTGTGTTGCTTTACTTCCTCCATAGCTATCATTCTCCTGTTGGATCGCCCCTTGAGCCCTGCGCAAAGAAGTAGTGGTATAGACATGAAGGAGAGCGCTTGAGCACGGCCAACCTGCTAGATCTGGATGGCTCTGGGTGAGCTTGAGCCAGTCCATCTGGCTGAAACCTTTCTCAAACGGAACCTTGTTTCTCTGCTTTGGCGGCGGCATTGCCTTTGAAGACTCCGTGTTGTCAATTGTGGGTTCCGGCTCGGGAGCTTTCTCCTGGAGATGGAGCGCTCGCTATCACAACAACGACAAGACACAAAAGATTTCATTCATGCCTGGAAGAAGCTGAATTCGGTGGCACTGTCGGACGAAGCCGGTGCCTCCATGATCGCGTTCCCTTCCTTTTGACCTTAAAAAAACAAGTTCCTTCCCTAGAACTGGAACTCTACTTGTTCTCCTTGCGTGGAAACACGACCGACAAGAGCACGCCGGCCATGAAAAAACCGAGCGCTGGCTGGAAGAGTAACGGCCACAGTGGGTACCAGGAATCGAGAAGTGTGGACGAGTTGAATGCCGCTTTCTCGCCCAATCCAGCCAGAAGCCATCCCAGTGCCACCACAATGAAGAAAAAGTCCACAATCAGGGCCTTGTCCACGACCTCTCGCAATGGAATGCGAGAATCCTTGTCCGTGAATGACGAAGACTGGCCGGCTTGAAAACTAGCTGGAGCATCCATGCGTCTCAAGTCTTCCTGCATCCCTCGAAGAAGCTCGTCATCCTCGCTACGTTGTTCCTGGTGTTCCTTGCTGGAACAAATCGTTGATCTTATCCACCGACGCCATGACAGGTTCTTATCTCGAATTGTTCCCCTTGGCACTCCATGGCTGCCTGCCAAGAACATTCAAGCGCCATAGCCGATGGATGGATACGCAAACCTGAGGCTGGTCCAAAGTTCCGAGCGAAGGATGGTGTTTCCAAACCACGGAGAACCAGCATCCCTGCTGCTTGTGCTGCTGCCTTTAGGCTTAACCGCTGCTAAGTAGCTGATGGATTGATTCGATTTAAGCTCTCATCTCGGCATCCACTTCTTAAACACACCCTCCCGGAGCGGGGAAATGCCGTGCATGAGGCAGCGAAACGAAAAAAAGTATCGCCAACGCACTGTGCAGGAAAGAATCAAATCAATGCTGTACGCTCTTGTTGCAGCATGGCTTTGATGGTCTCTTCTGAAACCATCAAGTGCTCGTCGTCTTTTGCTGGTTTACAAGCCGTGCTATCGCCGTTTTCCTCTGCACGGGTGCCATGGAAGTGTGAGCAAAGGAGTAAAAGGAAAGTAAGCTCGCGCTCGCGCTCACCTTGGGCACTGTCTTCCTCCTCGATCTCGCAGATCTGTTGGGCGGCGGTGAGCTGCAAGCACTCTGGGAGGAAGCATCTGCAGAGCCAGCCTGGTGAATGGAGACGATGAAACTTTAGAACCAAAGAAGAGTAAAGACGTGGTGGTCGAGGCATTCACCGATTCTGGCGACGCGGTTCACCCAGGACGGGATCGGGTGTTTGACGAGGCGCATGGTGATGTCTTCGCTGAAATGGTTGCAGTTCTTGAGCAGCAAGTGGTAAGTGTCACCGTTGTAATGCGAAGCCACGCTCTCGACGAACTGCCGGAGCTGGAGCGGCCCCATGGTGGTGCTGCCCAGCCGGATGCTCGTCCGGAACATGAAACCGGGGCATCTGCGCGGCTCCACTTCGAAGACGCCGCTGGTTGGGAACTCGTGAGCCCCGAACGCATACTCCACGCCGTGCACTGCCACGCCCCACTCGTTGGAACAATGCCGACTCTCACACACACTCACCTTCGACGCCGCTGTGGAAGATGCCCAGCCCAAACCAGTAGGCGTAATCATTGTAGGCGGTGAGATCGTAGACGTTGAGGAAGACCGGCACGCTCTCCTTGTGTGGCTCTGGCGAGGGCGAGGGAGATGGAGACGGCGAGGAGGAGGAGGAGGTGGATCCGAGCTGCTGGTAGAAATTGGTGAGCCCCATCTCCCGCAAGAACCCTAACTTTGCCACACTCTGCCACGTAGCCCGGGAAGAAGAAATATACCTTGTCGAGTGTCCATACACATGGCCAAGCGACATTCTGGTGCCGCCGTCACCGTCGCCGTCGCAGTCGCAGTCGTCGGTGGCCGGCGCAGCAGCAGTGAGATGCCCCAATGCCGTACTTTGGCGATCCTCGCAAGAGTGGCGGTAAGTGGGCCTTTTCGGAGCAGCCGCGCACCTACAAGGAGCGTTGCCACTACTGCAGCTACAATGGGAGCGACCAGGTTCGATAGCTTTCTCTCTCGACATGGGATCAAATGCGATAAAAAATGATCAAATGTGCGCGATCGTGATCGATCCCCCAACAACGTTAACGTTGCTGCATTGCAGGATATCATGTCCAAGCGGAGGATAGCGGCGCGCACCTTCGGCTTCCAGAGGCATCCGGTTTACAAGACGTCGTGCATGGTGGAGCCGTTGAGGGAGTGCACATACTACGCCCCGGAGGAGGAGCGGCTCAACAAGGACGTGGATGGCTTCATCCGGGAGATTCACGACAAGAGGCGAGACAGGGACAAGGTATAGATCGATCGAGTTTCTGGGAATTACAAACACGAGCGACCGATATAGGATCTATATACTGATCGATTGTATTGCGTGTGTGTGTGTGTGTGTACATGCACAGGAGATTCTGGCGTGTAACAAGGTGGCGCGAGCATACGAGGAGTACAAGCTCGTGTGCAAGAGGGAGGAGGCGTGGGACAAGGAGAAGCTGCGCGACGAGTTTTTCCGCGTGAAACCCCACGGCAGGACCTTCTCCAACCGGAGTGCCGTCAAATACGACATCTTCACCATGGAGTACGAGGACAGCTTCTACGGAAGACAATTCAAGCACGAGGATGACTTGGCCAGGTTCGTCGTCTCGATCTCGCTCGCGCTCTCCCAAACTTTGATGCCGCCACTGCTCAAGATTGAGAACTTTCACAGGTGGCGGCAGACTCTGCGCAAGCTCTTCCTCCAGGCCCGCTCCAGCGGCGTGCCAGACTTCAACATTGTGGACTGGCGGCGGCTGCCCGCGCCGGTGGAGCCCGCGAGGCCGAGGCCGCCCGGGCCCGACCCGGCCAAGGCGCTCCACGGGCTGGAGATGCAGCGATTCAAGCCCGTGGCGGTGGAGCCCGGCGACATCGTCCCCGGCGACGGCAAGACCGCGGAGCTGCTCCACTTCTCGCCCATCCCGCACCAGCGGCCACTCGCCTCCGTCAGGGACGTCATTGTCAACGTCGAGCACCCGTGGCAGCACTGCTGCTAGCTTAGCCGTCATAAGAATATATCGGTTGCAAGGAGAATATACCGGTGGCATGGAAAATATACCGCTAGCGTCAAGTGAAATAAAACTATTCCAGGGAAAAAAAGAAATTCACATAAATGGCGAGAAACATGATAGGCTAGCAAGGCAGTGGGAAGAAAGAAGGGGTGCGACCATATTGACCCCTATTTTCTCCCTTCCCTTGTCTCTCTCTCTCTCTCTCTCGCTCGTCCACTCTCTCCTCCAAGCCCCACGCATCACACACACACACACACTCCTCTCTAATCACAGGGCGCGCAAGGGGATAGGTCGTGGCGGGCGAGATCTGGCGAGATCCCCTCCCATTTCCGGCGACTGGGGCGGGATGGAGATGAATGGCGGGTGAGGAGGGAGAGGGGCTTCATCTTGGCGCTTGCTAGGTAACGACGGCGGCGGAGGAGGGCGAGGGCAGAGGGCGAGGGCGCGGCCGCCATGGATGGGAGGTGTGGTAGAATACACATGTGATGCGCGGCGCCAAGAGCTTGTTCGTCTCAGGTCTCTCTCTCTCTCTCTTCGCTCGCTCGCTCGCTCTTTCCTTGCGATTTGCGGTTAACCCTCTCCTTGTTTGCGTGCTTGCCTCTCGCTATCTTCCATTGCTTGCTGCTCGGTGTAGGGTTTTTGGTGGCATACTTGGATCTGGATGTCCATTTTGCTAACATGGCATGGCAAATCTTGTGCGTGGGCAGCTCCTCCTAGTGACTGGATAAGCGGCAGCACCACCACCAACGAGGAGGAGGCAAGAGCAGCGTATGGCATCAGCTAGCGTGGGACCTGTGGGTGCCATCAGAGGAAGCACCAGCGCAATTGTGGTCTCCAAGGTTGGTGGTAGCGGCGTTGATCAGCTCCCCGAAGAGATGCACGAAATGAAGATACGGGACGACAAGACGGACCATTCCGACGATAAGGTATTCGCTGGTTGATAGATTGATATCTCACCATCTTTTTCTTTTATCTTTTTGTTTTCCTTTTGCTCCAGGAATTGGAAGCCACTGTCGTCGATGGCAATGGCACAGAGACTGGCCACATTATAGCTACGACGATTGGAGGCCGCAATGGCCAGCCAAAGCAGGTATTTTTTTATTCTTCTCGGCTTCTCGGAGTGACAGTGGTTTCTTTTCCAGACGATTAGCTATGTCGCGGAACGTGTTGTAGGAACTGGATCGTTTGGCATCGTCTTCCAGGTGTGCAAACTCGCTTTAATCATTCTAGGCTAACGTTTCTTCCTGTTGGGCTTCACTTCAGGCCAAGTGCCTCGAAACAGGAGAGACGGTGGCCATCAAGAAGGTGTTACAGGACAAGAGATACAAAAACCGGGAGCTGCAAATAATGCGCCTTCTTGACCATCCCAACATCGTTGCTCTCAAGCACTGCTTCTTCTCCACTACTGACAAGGACGAGCTCTATCTCAACTTAGTCCTCGAGTATGTTCCGGAAACCGTGTATCGCATCGCAAAGCATCACAACAGAATGAATCAGAGAATGCCACTCTTGTATGTAAAGTTGTATACATACCAGGTAAGCTTGCAAGCGTTTCTTTACCACTTCCTTATCCATTCCCGTTTCTTCTTCGTAGATATGCCGATCTCTCGCTTACATCCACGGCGGGATTGGGGTCTGCCACCGTGATATCAAGCCACAAAATTTATTGGTAGGAGGTCCTTGTCCTTTGAGGGTTGATTTGTACTTACTGCTTTTGTTGTAAGTACAGGTTAATCCCCATACACACCAGCTGAAGCTATGTGACTTCGGCAGCGCCAAAGTGCTGGTGAGTGCTGTCGAATTCCTTTCTTTCACGTTTGATGTAAACTTGTTTTGGTTTTTTAGGTGAAAGGGGAACCGAACATCTCTTACATATGTTCCAGATACTACCGAGCGCCCGAGCTGATTTTCGGTGCCACGGAATACACAACAGCAATTGATATCTGGTCGATGGGATGTGTGTTGGCTGAACTGCTACTTGGTCAGGTGTGCTTTGCTTGTTTGAGGTATTAGAAGACATCCTTACCACTTGTGAATGTTCTACAGCCGCTATTTCCAGGAGAAAGTGGCGTCGACCAGCTGGTGGAGATTATCAAGGTTGGCTCGTTGTTTTTGCCTTATGGTGGCTGGGCGCTCATAAAGTTGGACTTGCGCAGGTTCTTGGAACCCCTACTCGCGAGGAGATCAAGTGTATGAATCCCAACTACACGGAATTCAAGTTCCCTCAAATCAAGGCCCATCCTTGGCACAAGGTGCGTAGGCAACTTCTTTGTTGGGGCGGTCGTTTACGTAGTAACGTGGCAGGTGTTTCACAAGAGAATGCCTCCGGAGGCTGTGGATCTTGTCTCGAGACTACTCCAATACTCGCCTAATCTGCGCTGTAGTTCAGTAAGTTTCTCCCAAATCGTCCACTTTGAAGGGCCCTGACACTGGTGGTATACACTTCACAGCTAGAAGCGCTTGCACACCCATTCTTTGATGAGTTGCGGGATCCTAACACTCGACTTCCAAATGGTCGTCCGCTACCACCTCTGTACAATTTCAAGCAATTGGGTGAGTGCCTGTCTCCAGCTTCTATTCCTTTCAGGCTTGAAGTCGCGTTTTTTCGTTGCACAGAATTGAAAGGGGCCTCTCCAGAGCTGTTAAATCGCCTCGTTCCCGAACACGCGCGTAAGCAGGTGCCTTTCCTCGCTCTATAACCTGTGCCCGGGCCTGGAAGAGAGAGAGAGAGCTGGGTGGGATCATCTTCTTCTTAACAGGTGTCCATCAAGCTGCCGCTGGTGGTCTTCCTTTTTATCCTCCTTAATTCTCAATGCTGGTGTTGGTAAGCTAGCTAGTATGACACCAAAGTGGCTGGTTGCTTTTTTTTTTTCTCCTTTTTTGTACCTTGAGAGTTACCTATCTAATGTGCTTGCTGCTCTTGTATCACTTGTGTGTGTTAGCAGTAATCTCCGAAATGAATTGTTCTTCTCTGTGCCGTACTTGGAGTGTACAGCACGGCACGCTACGGAGGTGCACGGCCTACCGTAGTTGGTCAAAGTAGGCGTCGCGCCGTTCAACGGCCAGCTCGCGCGCGACTCGACTTGAGTTGACTGAGGTTATGAGGGTGATTTGCCAAAGCAAGAAGTTAACGTCCATGTTTTTTTATACATCTTACCAGTAATCTCCACAGTGGCAGCGGCCGTGTAAAAAGTGGTGGAAGCGCTTGGTGTCCCTGACGACAATCTCTCTTTCGAGGATGCTCGACAGGAGCTTG
Organism: Selaginella moellendorffii; assembly: GCF_000143415.4. Lineage (NCBI taxonomy): Eukaryota > Viridiplantae > Streptophyta > Lycopodiopsida > Selaginellales > Selaginellaceae > Selaginella > Selaginella moellendorffii. Next base: position 170,038 of record NW_003314346.1, read on the forward strand.
AATGCATTGTGGCAATCACCACACATGCGAAGGTTCTTGATGATCCGAAGCGTGCTACGAGGCTTAGTACTACTGACCACCCCAAAAGCAATTGCCAGCTTTTCACTGTGGCAGAAGAGCAGCTGCTCCTTGAGCTCCTCCTCGACGTCTTGCAGAACGAGGCTCGTGTTTGGAACGTAACCGGCGTCCTTGAGAAGCAGCGCCAGGCGGTGGAGCTCCGCATAGATGGCTTCACTCTTGGGATGCGAGCAATCCTTGGCAGTGAAGACATGGACTTTGTTCCTCACCTCGATGGAGCTCCACCCGGCTTCCTTGGCTAAGCCCCGACGAGCCATGAGCTCTCTAACACCGGCGGCATCGTCCCATCTCCCTTGCGCCGCGTACATGTTGGACATGAGGATGTAGGCCCCGACGTAGGCCGGATTGAGCTCCATAACTCGCTGTGCAGCTCGTCGCCCGCGCTCCCAGTCACCATAATTCCTGCAAGCGCCCACCAGGCTCATCCACACTATGTCGTCTGGCGCGCACGGCATCATGCTCGTGATGAAACGCTCCGCATAGCCGAGATAACCGGAGCGAGCCAGCAAGTCGACAATGCAGCCGCAGTGCTGAGTGGAGACTGGCACGGCGAAGTCGGTGCCATGACGCATGGCCGCGTAGAGGGAGCAGCCGGTTTTCAGCAGCGCTGGGTGGCGGGCGCAGGTGGCGAGGAGGCTAGTCAAGGTGATGGCGTCGGGCGAAATGCCTGCGAGGAGCATGTGTGAGAAGAGCCACAGCGCGGCAGGATGGCCCTGCTGGGCAAATGCGGCGAGCATGGAGTTCCACGACACGAGGTTAGCGGGGGCGGAGCTGGACGTGAAAAAGATGCCGGCAGCATGGTCAAGAGCCCCACATCTCCCATACATGCTCACCAGGGCGTTTTGCACGACGGGGTCTTCGGCAACGCCGGCCTCGCGAACGTGTGAGTGGCAGAAGCGTGCCTGGCCGAGCGCCGCCACCGCAGCGCATGCCGAGGCGACGGTGGCGAGAGTAACGGCGTTGGGCTTGGCACCCGACAGCAGCATCCGGCGGTACAGCAGCAGCGCTTCGAGAGAATGTCCGCTCTGGGAGGTGACAGAGATGATGGAGGTCCAGGTTACCACGTTTGGTTGCTCCATGCGCTCAAACACCGCTCGCGCTTCTTGCAGGCTGCCGCATTTGGCGTACATGTTGACGACAGCGGTCTCCATGACGAGGTCTCTGCCTCCATCGAACTCCAGAATGTGCGAGTGGAGCATGCGGCCTTGGGCGAGGCTTAACTCGGGGGAATTGAGCAACGCCACAAAGGTTACCTTGTCCGGCGCCATCCCCTCGAGCTGCATTCTCCGGTACAGGCTTAACGCCTCCTGCGAATGCCCGTTGTCGGCAAATGCGGTGATGATACCAGTCCAAGACACCACGTCCCTTTGCTGCAGCTCGATTCCTTCAAACGCATCTACTGCTTCTCCCACACATCCGTGTGCTGCGTACATCTTCACCAACGCTGTGGCAATCACGACGTGAGAGGCCAGGCCACAGTCTCGGATTCGAGCGTGGACTCTCCTTCCTATGGGCAGCAGAAAGGCTCGCTTGCCTTCAGCGCAGGCGTTGACAACCGTGGTGAATGTGAAACCGTCGGGCATAACGCCGTCGAGCTGCATCTCGTGAAGCATCGCAACTGCTTTCGTGTGTTGCCCAGACTGGGCAAATGCTGCAATCATGTTGGTCCACGCAATGACGTCCCTGCATGGCATTTCATCCATTGTCCGGCGCGCATCCTCCAAGCAACCGCAACGAAGGTACATGTCCACTACGTGATTCCCAAGGAAAGAATCCAATCCCACCCCCGCCGCCTTGATCTCCTCCAATATCCCCTTCCCTTTCCACAGGATAACGTCCGCTGGATCATCCGTGCTCTTGTAGCAGTCGCGGAGCATTCGAGCGTAGTAACGGTTCTCATTCCTTGCCTGCTGTTTCGCATTTTTTGGGGCGTGAGGAGCCAACTCAATACAAAAGTCTGGACAAGTAGACATCCAAGATCCTCACCACCTTTCTCAAGAACAGCTTCTCATCAGACCTGTACTTCAACGCCGACTTCCATCTCACGGACTTGTCCTCTCCAGCTGCCGCTGTTGGAAAGCCCATAAGTGAGCTACGCGAAGACCGAAAACCAAGAAAGAAGAGACTCCTTACCCATGAGCTTCACATCTTGTTCGTAGCTACTTGGATATGCTGACAGTAGCTGCCGGCATTCCTTCTGTAGCTCCCTCACGGCTCGCTTTTCCATGCTAGGCAGAAACGGGAGATCCGCATCCGACCACATCGGGAGAATCCGAGCTGCTGCAAGAACAGCTCCATCTGCCATGGGATCGTCTGTGCCTGTGACGAGCAACAAAGATGCTTTTCACGGGTTTGAAAAGAGCACCGCATACCTCTCAGGTAGTAATTTGGCCCCAGCCCACTGATCCCAAACGCAGATAGGAATGAGTCCCTGTGGATGGAAACCGAGCCACTGAACTTGACAACATTCCAAGGATTCTGCAAAAGAAAGAACCACTTTGGTCATCGTTGTTTGTGTAGGGCGTTGTCTATACCACTGGTGAAGAGAAGCCAAACCGGTGCATGTAGTCTCGCGTCGGGTTCTTTGGCAAGTAGTCAAGCGTCATCTGCTCATACACAGAACTTTTAGCTGCGTGTGAGAAAAAAGAAACACACTAACCTCGTCTCCCTCTCTAATCGTCTGCCCGGCCTTGACCACCACTTCGAGCACCCGATCGCAGGCTCGCCATCGCAAGGAACAAGTTGGTTGAAACGAGTGATTTAGCATATCTACGCACACCGAGAGAAGAAAAACAAACGAGAATTACGATGACCATCAAAGTATGTGGTGTTACCAGCGTAGGGGGAGATTATGTTGGCAACTTGGACTTTAGAACCGATCTTCATGGTTAGTGTGTGCGAGCGTGACCTTGCCATGCCAACGGCCCATTTGAACCTGTCGCTGTCTCGGGCCAAGCGTTTTAGCTTCAAAGGCGCCCCCGGATGCTGCCACGAGGAAGTAAAACTCAGCTATGATCTCTGGAAATGTTACAAGTCTACTCACAAAACACTCCTCCCATTTCTTCTGAATCTTCTCCTGCTCGTCCTTGATGCACTGAGAAAGCACGGAATCTTGTAGCGCGTCAAGTTCTTCCTGAGGGACAAAAGAGAAACCATGGTTTCCTTGAGAAGATCTGACAACCAGCTTACCTCGGTTGCAAGAAGCAAGTCCGTGCTCTCTGCCTGATTTGGAAGATAGTCTCCGTAAAGCCTCCAGAAGTTGCCGTCTTGCTCGAGCGCCAGCAGCAGGAGGCACCCCAGCCTGATATCGTAGTCTGTCTGGAATGAAAAAACTCTCAGTCCACAGAGACCGTGTAACTCCCTGGCACTCACCTCGGGATCAGTCGAGTTGATAACATCAAACACTGGGTGACCGATTGGTACAATATCCGGGAAGAACATCCAAGGGAGATTGCTGCTCACGGTGACAAGTATCTCCATGGGTACTTCGAGTATAACCTGTGGAGGAAGAGAGAAGGATGGATAAGTTCTTTGGTCAGAGTTTCATGTCCCAGAAAGCAATCCAGACTTACCCACCCTTGGCCTCTCAATGTCGGTCATGTCTTTGGCAGCATACACTCCAACTCCATCCGGCCCTTCCTTGAAGTGGACACCGTATGCTCGGACGTGGCGGAGGTGCCCGATTGTGTAGTACTCGGGCTGCATCAGCTCCACTCCCTGCCTCGCCTCCTCCACTTGAGGCTGGGGCGGCGCAGCCACCATTGCTGCTGCTGCCGCTACTCTCCTCCTCCCACATTTTAAGCCTCTCCCACATATGGATTTGGAGCTGGCAAACCTGTCCAGCGATGGCACCAATGGCGCTGCTGCTGCTGCTGCTACCAGATGATATCCCATCCAAGAGCAAAGAGAACGCGCGCTTCTCAAGACTCCATATTTTTCTATCGCTTGCCCTAGTTAGGGCTGTGAGCGATGACAATGGCGCGAGCGCGTGCGCGGCTGCCATCTCTCCACTTGCGTAAGTCGCGCTTACATCCATCGCTCTAAATTACACTCTTCTTCTCCAGCAGGAGGAGCTGGCGAAGCATTCTCTTTTGTTGCCAGGTACTTCTTTGCTTCTCTCTCCTTTCTTCTAAGCTTGTCACTCCAGGCGAATGCAACACTCGGACAAGGGCATGATCGGGACCACGGTTCTTTGCATCCGCAAGAATGACTCGGTGGTGATAATCGGGGACGGGCAAGTCACCATGGGCGCCGAGATACTCAAGCCCAACGTACGTAAGGTCCGAAGGATTGGGGAGAATGTGATCGGAGGCTTTGCAGGTAGCGCTTTGCTTGATTGAGCTTACATAGCCATGACAATGGTCGAGCAGGCGCCACCGCTGATGCTTTCACTCTGTTTGAAAGGCTGGAGACGAAGCTGGAAGAACACCCTGGTCTGGTCTCACGAAAAAAAGCCCCGTTTGTCCCCTGAAAGCTTGTTTTGATCTCAGGCCAGGTACCGCACTTTGTTCGTGGATCGAGAGCTTGAAAAAATTTATCTTGTGAGCAATGGCAGCTAACGCGGGCTGCGGTGGAGCTTGCAAAAGCATGGAGAACTGACAAGTTCCTTCGAAGGCTCGATGTAAGTGAAAACTCAATCATGTTCTCGTTTGCAAGTCCTTGTGCTAAATTGTTTCATCCAGGCATTGATGGTGGTAGCGGATGCCGAGATATCCTTGACGATCACAGGCACTGGAGATGTTCTAGAGCCGTATGATGGAATTGTGGGTACGAGAGCCTCTCTCTGTCTCGGGCCAAGCGTTTTAGCTTCAAAGGCGCCCCCGTGATGCTGCCACGAGGAAGTAAAACTCAGCTATGATCTCTGGAAATGTTACAAGTCTACTCACAAAACACTCCTCCCATTTCTTCTGAATCTTCTCCTGCTCGTCCTTGATGCACTGAGAAAGCACGGAATCTTGTAGCGCGTCAAGTTCTTCCTGAGGGACAAAAGAGAAACCATGGTTTCCTTGAGAAGATCTGACAACCAGCTTACCTCGGTTGCAAGAAGCAAGTCCGTGCTCTCTGCCTGATTTGGAAGATAGTCTCCGTAAAGCCTCCAGAAGTTGCCGTCTTGCTCGAGCGCCAGCAGCAGGAGGCACCCCAGCCTGATATCGTAGTCTGTCTGGAATGAAAAAACTCTCAGTCCACAGAGACCGTGTAACTCCCTGGCACTCACCTCGGGATCAGTCGAGTTGATAACATCAAACACTGGGTGACCGATTGGTACAATATCCGGGAAGAACATCCAAGGGAGATTGCTGCTCACGGTGACAAGTATCTCCATGGGTACTTCGAGTATAACCTGTGGAGGAAGAGAGAAGGATGGATAAGTTCTTTGGTCAGAGTTTCATGTCCCAGAAAGCAATCCAGACTTACCCACCCTTGGCCTCTCAATGTCGGTCATGTCTTTGGCAGCATACACTCCAACTCCATCCGGCCCTTCCTTGAAGTGGACACCGTATGCTCGGACGTGGCGGAGGTGCCCGATTGTGTAGTACTCGGGCTGCATCAGCTCCACTCCCTGCCTCGCCTCCTCCACTTGAGGCTGGGGCGGCGCAGCCACCATTGCTGCTGCTGCCGCTACTCTCCTCCTCCCACATTTTAAGCCTCTCCCACATATGGATTTGGAGCTGGCAAACCTGTCCAGCGATGGCACCAATGGCGCTGCTGCTGCTGCTGCTACCAGATGATATCCCATCCAAGAGCAAAGAGAACGCGCGCTTCTCAAGACTCCATATTTTTCTATCGCTTGCCCTAGTTAGGGCTGTGAGCGATGACAATGGCGCGAGCGCGTGCGCGGCTGCCATCTCTCCACTTGCGTAAGTCGCGCTTACATCCATCGCTCTAAATTACACTCTTCTTCTCCAGCAGGAGGAGCTGGCGAAGCATTCTCTTTTGTTGCCAGGTACTTCTTTGCTTCTCTCTCCTTTCTTCTAAGCTTGTCACTCCAGGCGAATGCAACACTCGGACAAGGGCATGATCGGGACCACGGTTCTTTGCATCCGCAAGAATGACTCGGTGGTGATAATCGGGGACGGGCAAGTCACCATGGGCGCCGAGATACTCAAGCCCAACGTACGTAAGGTCCGAAGGATTGGGGAGAATGTGATCGGAGGCTTTGCAGGTAGCGCTTTGCTTGATTGAGCTTACATAGCCATGACAATGGTCGAGCAGGCGCCACCGCTGATGCTTTCACTCTGTTTGAAAGGCTGGAGACGAAGCTGGAAGAACACCCTGGTCTGTCTCACGAAAAAAAGCCCCGTTTGTCCCCTGAAAGCTTGTTTTGATCTCAGGCCAGGTACCGCACTTTGTTCGTGGATCGAGAGCTTGAAAAAATTTATCTTGTGAGCAATGGCAGCTAACGCGGGCTGCGGTGGAGCTTGCAAAAGCATGGAGAACTGACAAGTTCCTTCGAAGGCTCGATGTAAGTGAAAACTCAATCATGTTCTCGTTTGCAAGTCCTTGTGCTAAATTGTTTCATCCAGGCATTGATGGTGGTAGCGGATGCCGAGATATCCTTGACGATCACAGGCACTGGAGATGTTCTAGAGCCGTATGATGGAATTGTGGGTACGAGAGCCTCTCTTTGTTTTCCTCTCTCAGTTTTGATGCTTCAAACCAGGCATTGGCTCTGGAGGCTCGTATGCCTCCGCTGCTGCTCGGGCTCTCATGGATCTCCCTGACATGGACGCCGAGAAGATCGGTAAGGCAACCATAGTAGCGCCCGCATCGACCGTCTGACAAAGGATTTTGCTTTGTCCGCAGCTAGAAAGGCCATGAAAATCGCCGCCGACTGTTGCATCTACACGAACCACAACTTCACGCTCGAGACGATCAAGGTGACGCCCAGGAGCCCCGACGTTGACAATCAAGCCGCTACTATATCGGTGCCGGGAGCCACCACTACCAAGGGATCCTGATTGATTGACTGACCATGTAACATCACGAGTTGAGTATCAGCAAACTTAGTCGCGGTGAATGTGGAATAAGAAGGTTCATTGCACGACACTGATCTGCGCATATGGCCGGCAAGGGCACTCGGACACTGCAAAGCTGATTTTCGATCGAATGTTAGACAAGGATGCGATATCCTGGAACGCACTCTTGTCCGCCTACGCCCAGCAGGCGGATGCCGCAGCTATCGCGCTCGCCAAGATGCCGCAGCACAACACCGTGTCGTGGACAAGTGTTTTGGGTGCATATGCCCGCAAAGGGCAACATAGAGAGGCACGCGATATTTTTGATGGCATGCTGCAGCGAGACTTTGCATCGTGGAATGCAATGCTGTATGGGCTTGCAGAGAGCAAGATGGTGTCGCAAGCGGCGGATGTGTTTGCCAAGATCCCGCAGCGAAGCCCCGCTGCCTGGAATGCTGCAATACTAGCATATGCCACCACCGGTCATATCGAGCTCGCTCGGTTTACCATGGATTCCATGCCTGATCCCGACAGTGCGTGCATGAGCACAGTGTTCGTGGCATACGCGCAGCATGCACCCTCTGCAGAAGCAAAGATCCTCTTTGATAAGTTGCGGGAGCGGAATCTCGTGCTGTGGGGCCTCATGTTTCAAGCGCTTGCCCGTGCTGGTGATCTGGACGCGGCTGAGCAGCTCTTCCTGGCCATGCCCGCCACGGATGTTGTCTCGTGGACGGCTCTTGTCCAAATCTACGCGGAAGCCGGGGAGGTGACCAAAGCGAACACTGTTTTCTTTACCACCATGCCATGCCGCAACGTGGTATCATGGAACCTGTTGATTGCTACCAATGCCCAGGGTGGGTATCTGCAACTCGCTTACGCACTCTTGTTCCGGATGCCACAGGAAAGCATTTCGGCGTGGAATTCCATCCTGGCTTCGGATCATCTTAGCCCACAAGCGGCAAGCCAGGTGTTTGTAGCGATGCCAAAGCGGGATGTCACGTCATGGACAAGCATGCTTGCAGTATATAGACGATCACGGGACAAGACAATGGTGAAGCAGCTGTTTGACGAGATGCCAGAGCGCAACATTGTTTCTTGGAACGTTGCTCTGTCAGGGCTTGCCACGGACGCTGGCATGGCCAAGCACGTCTTCGACAGAATGCCGGCATGGGACTGTGTTTCTCAAAACTCGCTGCTCGCAGTTTATGCCCAAAACGGGCATCTGGAATCAGTGAGCTCCTGGTTCGAGTGCATCACGGAGAAGGACTCAGCCTCATGGGACATAGCCATTTCAGTGTTTGCCAGGAACGGAGAGAGCAACCGGGCGTTTGGGCTCTTGCATCAAGCGATCTTGGAAGGAAACCCCTGCACACAGATGGACATTGCATTCCTGGGGCTTCTCAACGCATGCAATCACCTCGGCCTTGTGCATCGGGGGCTCTCGTTGTTCCTGTCGATGCAAAGTGACCATAGCATTGACCCGTCCCACTATCACTACTGCTGCATGCTCGACACCTTGGGGCGTGCCGGGCAACGGTCTAACGCGGAACAATTGCTACAAACAATGCCATTCGAGCCGAGCGAAGTGGCATGGAAGGCAGTGCTTAGCTCCGAAACCCGAGTTTTGGAATAAGTAATGACGATAATTACTCTAGGGTTTTGGGAGGGTTCGGAAACCCGAGCAGCATGGGAAGGGAGGGGGGTGGGCGGCGATGAGCTTGGGACCGGGGATGGCGCTGGCACAGGGGAGCAGGCGCTGCAATGCATTCCGGCAGCAGCATATAAGCTTGTTCCATTGCTCAGCATCGCTGCAAGAGAAATGGCGGTGCAAATACAAAAATGTGAGTGATTTTCTTCCCTCATTCCTTCTGATCTCCTCGATGCTGTGGTGCTGCAGAGAACGGGCTACGATTCCGACAATAGCCACAAGGTGAGGTGAGTTGAGCTTTGCCAAAGAAAAAATGCGTTTTCTTTTCTTCGCTGGTATTGATTTTTTCGTGTGGGCAGAAATTCGTAGCATATGAGAGGCGTTTAGAGAGGGCTGCACACCGCAAGGATTTATTGAATTGGAGGCTCCACGTTACATTTAGTGAGCTCGAGGTTGATCATTTCCAGTGCCACAAAACTATAGCTGCTAGTCCTGGTCCCGGTTCTTTTTGCGGTGCTTGCTGGGCTGATTTCTCTTTCTGCCAATCTGCAGGGATCATACACATCAACGAAGCCCAAGTCGCAAGACTTTCGGTGGAATCGCAAGAAGGTGACCTCCAAGAAGACAAACGACTGGGAGGCGTACTTGAAGTACGAAGGCGACTGGGAGAGGTTTTGTAGGAAGTTTACGAATTTATCCGGTAAGCACTTGTTTCCTGTCTTCTGTCTCCGTTGTGGACATCACTCATCGAGAGAGTGGACAGATTTTGAGACGCGTAGGCCTCGGTCTCAGAAAGAACGGGCTAAGAAGATGTGGCACGAATGGGACTCGTCAGACTCGTCGGACTCGGACGACGACGACGACGATGACGACGATGGCTGGGATGACGATCCAACGTTTGGAAGGCAATATCACAAGACTAGCAGGCCTCGGGTAGAACAAACGTTCAAGGGGAAACCTGTAGTCACCGTTGGACAAAGGTCGGACCGCCTGGCTCTTGGGCTTCCTCCGGCAGGCTCCTTGACAATGGAGCAGCTCAAAGCAGCGTAAGTTTGGTCTCGTTAGTGCCTTGTTTCTTACCCATGTCTGTTTCTTTTGTCGCCGCACAGCTTCCGTGCATCCGCATTGAAATGGCACCCGGACCGCCACCAAGGCTCTACCAAGGTTTGATGAATGCAGTTGCGTGTTTTGTAAACCTTTGCTTCTTGACCTTTTCTTGTAGGAAACCGCCGAAGAGAAATTCAAAATGTGCGGTAACGCTTATAGAGCTCTGTGTAGCGCCCTGGCTGAGAAGAGAGCTTAAATGCCACCATTGATGATTGTAAGAGAGATTAAATATTTAGATGGAAGCAGTTTTTTATAATACAATGCAGAAGATTTCCCAGGATTAAAAGTTCTTTGTTAATCTTTTATTTAAGCTCCACCAATATGATGGGATGCATGATGATATATATATATATATAAAGAAAAATGGTAAGTTACCAAGTTAGGCTCAAATGCTTTACATTTATTTGAAATATTTATGTACTTACTACAAGATTATAGCACCCCTAGCATCCCATGCAAATCAACCATGCGATGAACTGCTTTATTGCTGAGAGAATAAATAAAAGATAACCAATAACTCTTACTTCTGTTAGCTCTTTGAGCTTCATTTGAGAAAATACTTCCACACATGTCCATTGCATTATAGAACAACTTCCACATGAAACTAGCCTGAGGCTGTGGCAACACAAAAGCTGTTTTCTAGCAAGCATTCCAGGCATTCACAAGATCCATTCACAAGATCAAGAAATCAACCGTACATAGAAGTAGAAATAACTTCATATGGGCATGGCCACTAAACCATGAAATAAAAAATCAGGAAGAATGTATTTATACCAGAGGCTCTAAAGGCTTAAGAAAATGGATTTCCTAAACATTAGCAAACACAAAAGCACAAAAAAGAAAACATTTGGAACTAAGGGGTCCCAAATTTAAACACTCTTTTAGGTTTGAACCAAGAAAATATTAATTGTTCGCAGTTCAAAACGTTTTTTTTCTCAGGCCAAAGCAGAACAAAATACAACACCCTGGTTTCTTGGCCTGAATGGGGATAGCTATCTTAAATGGTTTAATTGCCAAGAAAAAACCATTTAGGAGATTATTTACTTATAAATTTAGTTTGTAAAATTGAAAATGCCAGAAATAATTAAGTAACAACTCTATAATAAAATTGCCTTTCTTTTAGTTTCAAGAAGTTAACAATGGTCCCACTGTTGTTAGTCTAATTTAAGAAAAGTTTATAAGACTTATAACTCAAAAATTATATCATATTAATTGATAGTTATTTTAAATCATTGTAGTGACTAGCTTATACTCTAGTAATATGTGTATCACTAGTACTTTTATGATTTCTATATTTTGAACTTATTAGTCATAATGATAATTTTTTTAGCTCAAATAAAAAGTCATTTCTGTATATGCTAATAGCCAAATCAATTTTAGACTTTCTTGAATGACTTAATTGAAATATTTAATTGATTTAATTTAAGGCTGATTTATAAATTGCATTTATATAGGAATTATTTATGGTTTTTTATTGTTTGTTGCAATTTATATGAATTTTAAAATGAAGGGATATTATTGTTTTCCCCAATCCATTGCCTCTTAATGTTTTATAATTTATTTCTAATAAATCAGCTTATTTCTTGGTGGTCAAGACAAATAAATGGACCAAGGCTTATTAAGCAGTAAGCTCTTCATATGGGTTAATGATTTTGAAAGTGGGAGACTCATTTATAATGATCAATGGCAGGGCAAATTTAACAGTCAGTAGAAACAAGAGCAACCACTGAATTCCCATTTAAATTCTATTAGAAGCAGCACATTGTAATGAGCCCAAGATTAAATTATAGTGTGATTTGCAATATGCAATATTTATAATTAATAAAAATCAATCCTTTTTTGTGATATAAAAGCTAATATTTAGAAAGTTTTCTGCTCATTAGGTTAAAGTTTTCATTTTTTATAAATATAGCATTGAAATAAATGCCCCATATTGGCAAGGTGATGCAATTTATTATTCACTTTTGTGCTTAAGCTCATTGCCATGACAGTATCAAGAACAAAATCAAGTTTGTGGGATTGTTGAATTGTGTTGTAATTTGGCCTAAGGCTCACTCTGATAGAAAGCTCCAACTAGATGCCCAAAACGTTGTTCTTGAAACTCTAATACCTAAAATTCAATTCTTAGGAGTTCTTAAGAGAATACAAAATGTTTTAGGTGAGATGAGAGAACTGCAATATGGAGGAGTTGACCTCATCAAGCCAAGCACCAATCTATTCCTTGCTAGTCTTAAAAAAAGATGGTAGTTGAAGCTTTGCATGGATTATAGGGGCCTGAACAAGGACTCTTAATTCTGCATATGGACAAGTTATTGGATGAGCTTGGCAAGTAATTAGATTGATTTTCCCTCTAGTTATTACTAGATAGTAGTGAAAGTAAAAGATTGGTATAAGACAATGTTTTGCACTCACCGGAGATAATTCTGGTTTTCGATAATGTTATCATAGGCTTACTAATACCCCAGCCATATTCCAAATGGTGGTGAAATTCTTGGCCTACATCTCTTCAGGTTTATTGTTAAGCAAATCTTCTTAGGTTGCTTCAGTGGTGATGGTTAAGAAAAAAATGGTTTAAAGTGTCTTTATGTGAACTAGAAAGGATTGAATGATAGGATGGTGAATAATATATTCATTAATATTAATCCACATGGCTTAAAGTATGACTAAGTTAAATTTAGTCAGTTTATTTTATAATATATTTTTTCATGACTAATCAAGTGCAACTGAGTAGTGGCAAAGAGGGCTTGGGAATGGCTGGGTGGCAATTTTCTTTGCATCAGTGTGGTAATTCTTCCTTCAGTTCTAATAATTGATATTAGAGGTAGATTTATAAGTTGATCAAACACAAGTTCTTTTAGAAGAATATGAAAAATTACATTCTTGAGTATGGGAGAATTGTTAGCATGAAGGTGTTAATAGAAAGGCTAATAGGGTTTTTGGTGGTATTGGTTATCCTAGAGGATAAATGTGTAAGTAACAAAAAAGAACAACTCAAGAAATGATTCATAAATGTTAAAATAGGGAAATGAATAAAAGTGCATCTCTTGATAACGGTATTAGGATATATAGGGTTAAATGTCTTTAGGTTTGAGCAATATTGATTTGAATGACTTTCTAAAAAATCTAAATTCAAGAGTTGACATTTAGTATTAGAGTGGTCTTAGGTCCAATTGCATGTTGAGATTGACATTTAGTGATCCAGTTTGGTAAAGTATATTTAGATTTAAGTAGTACTAAATTAGTATCAGAGCGGTCTTGGGTCCAATTGCATGTTAAAATTGACATCTTATGATCTAGTTTCATAAAGTATATTTAGGTTTGAGAAGTATTAAGTTGGATAACCTCCCAAGAATTCCAAATTTAGGAGCTTATAAGATAGATGAGCATATCCATGTATTTTATTATGCATTTACAAAAAACACAAAGGTAAAATAAACAAGCTTAGGTCATTATAGATTGTTTAACCAATTTTATAAAGTTGGTTCCTCTGAAAAAGGTAGTAAAGAGTGTGAACTTAGCTACAATATACCTTGAGTGTGACTTTTGTCAATTTGGTTTGCCAATGGAAATTACACTCAAAATTCACAAATGAACTTTGGAGAAGCTTTATGAAGGTCATGAAGATTGTGTTACGAATGTGTTTATGGGTATCGAAAGTTACTTATTGATTAGTCTTTTCAAATATTTTTCCCTTGCTGCCATAACGGCAGAAGGTTGGTATTGCTGAATCCTTTATCAATCTCCACTCAAGCTAGTTGAGAAAGTAATTATGTATATACTTATGTCAGATAAACATAAGGTAAGAACACCTATATATTTCTTGCTGAGCATACTCGGTCCGGTATAAAAAACTTATATGTTGGCTTGCACTTATTTGTATTGGGAATTCTTGCAATATTAAGCTTGGTCCCTCAATATTTGTTAAATGATAGCTTACTGTGTCCGCCAAGACACTGTGAGACACAAATCCCTAAGCTAAACTCTTTATGAACTCTTTATCATTTCGGTCATGTTTTTGGGGATCCTTTTAGCTTACGACACCTCGGGGAGTTAATTCCTTACACCTAAGGGGTTTAAGAAACTCCAAAAGTATAGTAGAGGGGAGGATTCTAGTGGAGCCAGTTTGGCCAGGAAAGGCTAATGTGACCAAAGAAGGCTATACCCACGTGTTGGGTGATGATATAATCACTGAGGAGTCCAAGATGAGGTAGTTTGGTGAAATGAGCTAGCTCTAACTCCCTTAGGAGATTGAATGGTCGATACTCCCAATCCAAGTATGGGTGGCATTACCTACTTGGATGTCTAGTGTGGCTCATCGGAACTTTGCTCTAGCCATATGCTAGAGCACCTAAAGGTGGAACGTAGGGAGAGTACCCACGAGGCTCACATAAGGCCACAGTGTTTCAAAGTGTTATCCTAATGTCCTGGAAAAGAAGTGGAGAAATCCTTACGTAATGATTAAGGATACAATCACAAGGTGAGGAAGTCCCAGAAGTCGGTGGGACTTGGTGATTGAGCCTTTATGCCTTAACCCGATGGCAGTGTTGGCAAACATGCTTTGTGGATGGGGACTTAGTGGGAACTGAAGAAGGGACATTAAAGAAGATGTTCCCTATATCTTCAAGCATCCTAAGGATGCTACAGTGTAGTTATGGGATGACCACTCATGGATAGATGGCCCAATCTTTGAGAGATAGGACTATGATGTAGGTGGTCATGGACCACCGGTGTGACAAAAGTGAATAAACATAACCTTAGCGTAATGAGCTGATATGTTGGTGGTACCTTTGGGTGTCAATCAGAGGATTGGACATATGGAGCACTTGGACCAAATGCAAAGGTTGAGTGGATAGATGCCATTCATGGGGCTAGCAAGTCCACAAATCTGGAATAGAACTTATGAAGGTTATGAGTGAGATTTTTCCAAGCAGTCGGAGGTGTGATTAAATGAGTAAAATAGAATGAAAAATTTAGTCACTTACAATTTGAGATCAAAGCTGTTCCTTAGTTTGCAGTCAAATATATCACCATTTGATAGTGATATTGGAAGGTCCCAGGAGTGGGGCTATATTTGAGGACTAGCAGGTTGGGAGGATATAGCTCTCCACTATAGTTTGTGTGTGAACTGGTAGGTAATGTAGTGGATAGAAAGGGGTTAATAAGGGAACAACTTTGGAATATTGGGAATAGTAGAATGTTTTCCTCATAAAGTTAAGGATGTGATTGTTATAAACGTTTGACTTAGCAAACTAACTAATGTGGTTGTGGTAAATAGCTATAGTTAAGATCAAGGGAATGATAGAACAATAAAGGAGTTATAAGATTACCCTCATATAATCAAGGATGGTGCTCCAAAATTTAAGATTAGAGTTGGTGACTGTGGGAAGTTAAATACGGATGAGGACATAAGTCTTTGGAATGGTAACCGATGCTACCTTAAATAAATGTTGGAACAACCCTTTAGAGGATGAGTCGGTATTCTCATAATATGGACAGATAGTCCTAAGGGGCAAAAATAACCCATATGGAACAAAGAATAATCAAGTGTCAGAGTAACACTTGCCAAGATGGTCCTTGTAAGTAGGATATGAATATAAGAAGTTGTATTTCAATGAGCTAACACCTCAAAAGTAACCATATGTAGCGCATCTTATTTCTCTCCCCTTAAGCTAACTGGAAAAGGGGTAATTGCTTGATGAGAGAGCCCTGTGAGACACAAAATCCCTAGGCCCCAAAGTGGAGCCGGAAGGGCGCCACATGGTAGTGGCCGAAGCGAGAGCCAAACGAGTGTAACACGTTTGGACCAAAAGCTCCGACTTGAAAAGTCAAGAGCGGGAGTGGAACTCCCAACGAAGTGCTCGAGGAACGAGCATGAAGCGAGCAAAAGGCGAGGCTCCAAAAAGGGACCCAAAAGGACCAACACATGACACGTGGGAGTGTCCGAAATGGACCCGAGTTGGAGTCCGAAGTGGAGTCCGAGATGGAGTCCGAGATGGAGTCCGAGATGGAGTCCGAGGTGGACCCGAGATGGACCCGAGTTGGAGTCCGAAGTGGAGTCCGAGATGGACCCGAGATGGAGTCCGAGATGGAGTCCGAGATGGAGTCCGAGGAGGACCCGAGATGGACCCGAAATGGAGTCCGAGATGGAGTCCGAGATGGACCCGAGATGGAGTCCGAGATGGAGTCCGAGATGGAGTCCGAGATGGACCCGAGATGGAGTCCGAGTCCGAGTCCGAGTCCGGAGCCTGAGAGGGTGAAAGCCCAAAGCGTTCGTCTCCCAGACCCTGGGGGGTTTGGTGAGCCCCAAAAGTATAGTAGGGGGAGGACTGCAGTGGAGCCAGTTTGGCCAGGAAAGGCCAGTTTGGCCCAGGAAGGCCAGACCCAGTGTTGGGTGATGAGCTGCCCACTGGGAAGTCCAAGACTAGAGTGAACACAGACCGACAAGCGGGGTAGCTTGGTGAAGTGTTCAAGAGCCGGCTCTAGTTCCCCCGGGAGATCGACTGGCCGATGCTCCCAGTCCAAGTGTGGGTGGCACTACCTACTTGGATACCAGGCGTGGCTCAACGGAACCTCGCTCTAAGCCCATGGCTAGAGCACCTAAAGGCGATAGGTGGGGAGAGTACCCAGGTGGCTCGCGTAAGGCCACGGTGTTCCGAAATGTTGTCCCAAAGGCCCAGACTGTGGAAAGGAAGAGGAGCAGTCCTCTGGGGTAGTGACCAAGGACACAGTCATGTGGTGAGGAAGTCCCAGAGGACCGTGGGACTTAGTGGTCGGGCCTGTGGGCCTCGATCCAGTGGCAGTGTTGGCAAACACGGCCAGGGGCAGAAAGGGACTTGGTAGGAACTGACAAAGGGACTTTGGGGAAGGCAATTCCCCAGGTCTGTGGGCATCCTAAGGATGCTAAGGAGTGGATCTAGGATGACCACTCGTGGACACATGGCCCAGTCTTGGAGAGACGAGGTGGTGATGCAAGTGGTGTTGAACCACTAGTGCAGCAAAGGTGAATGGGCATGGCCTTAGCGTAACGGGCCGAGATGTCAGTGGTACTTTTGGGTGTCGGTCTCAGGACCAGACACATGGAGCACTTGGACCAGGTGCAAGTGTGGAGTGGCATGGATGCCATTCTTGGGGCTAGCAAGTCCCAAGTCCTGAATTGGATTGATGGAGGTTGTGAATGAGACTCCTCCAAGTGGTCGGAGGTGTGGTTAAGTGACTAAAGTAGAATGGAAAATTTAGTCGCTTACAATTTGGTATCGGAGCTGTTCCTTAGTCCGACTTTTATTGGTGCTCAAGCATATCACCACTGGTGCTAGCAACGGAAGGTCCAAGAAGTGGGCCTATCCTTGAGGAGTAGCAAGTCGGGAAGACATGGCTCTCCATTACAGTTCATGTGTGAACTTGTAGACAAGGTGGTGGATAGAAAAGGGGCCAATAATAGAACGACTTTGGGATCTTGGGAACAGTGTAAGGTTTTCCTCATTGAGTTGAGGAAGTGATCCAGATGAGCGTTTGACTCAGCAAACGGGCTAATGTAGTTGGGGTAAACAACTATAGTTGGGATCACGGGGAAGATAGAGACTCCAAAAACAATAAAGGAGTCACGAGTTTATCCTCACATGGTTGAGGCTGGTGCTCATGAAGGTGAGACCGGAATGGATGACCGTGAGAGGTCAAGTATGGATGAGGACACGAGTCCTGGAAATGGTAGCCGGGGCTACCTCTAATAAATGCTGGAACAACCCCAGGAGTTGGGGGTGTATTAAGTGGATGAGTTGGTGTTCTCATCACATGGACAAGTAGTCCTAAGGGGCAAAGGTTGCCCCCAGAGAACAAAATCAAGTGTCGGAGTAACACTTGTGAAAATAGTCCTTTTGAGTAGGACAGGAATGCAAGAAGTGTATTCCAGTGAGCTAGTGCCTCACAAGTAGGACCTTACGGGTCTGTGGATTAACCAAGTCCAAAACTGCTGGATGACTCAAGTAGAGTCAACGGATGGTCCTAAAAGGACTGATGGAAGCATTTGGACTGAGGTGTGTTGTACCCCATAAAGGATGGGGGGGGATCATAGGATCCAAGGATGAGAACGGAGGGTATCTCATCGATGGCAAAATATGCCATGCTAAAGTTATGGGAAAGGTGTTCCCAGAAGAAAACAACTTTGACACAAAGTTGTGTGTGACCTCTATGGTGTAGTGCTAACGGATGGTTGGCATGAGAAAGAGCGATGTTGGTCTTGGCAAAGACTTAAACACGAAGGGGAAATGTCATAGAGGTAGGCTCGTGGAGCCAATGGTGTGGAGACACCAAATGTGCCAAAGTGTGATACCTTGAGGCTATGATGGTGGGTTCATGAGAACCCCTTGCCAAAGGAATCCCAATGGAAATGGGAATGGCATAGCCTAAGCTGCAGAGCATGCAGTTGGAGTGTGGTGACCCAGATAATGATGGAGGTGTGAAAGCACCAAGCAATGAGTTGTAGGACTTGACAACTATGAGGCAACTAAGCAAGAGGTGCAAAATAACTGGTTAAAAGGGTAGAAGGTAGCTACCCAAGACTTCTTAATAGCATAAGGAAGTTGGATATACCCTTACGGGGGATAAGTTGCTTGTGTTGCGATATAGTAAGTCAATGTCATAAAAGGAAATACTCATTGTCAAGAGAGCCATCATTGGGACACCCGGACACTCTAGAACACCAGAAGGTGGTGTTTGATGTCGCGAGGGCAATGGATAAAGCCCAAGGGACTAAGTCCCTAGCGAATGATGGATAGAAGATGCTATCCAAATGTCCAAGGTTGCGGAGACAGGAGAGACTATCTACCCGAGTTGGACAAAGCCAAAAATGGAATTTTGGCAAGGCTAGTGATGGGCATGTAAAGGCCCATAAGCAACAATGTAATCCCAGTGTGTGGGATTATAAGGTGAGCATACCCGGATTGAGGAACCACTCCCTAGGCTATTGGGTAGGTTCATCCCTAAGAATACTTGCTAAAGCGTGATAGAAAGTGCAAAGCTACCCTCCTGGTCTGGAGGAGAATGACCAAAGGAAAGGTGTGAAGCCAAAAAGCAAGTAGTAAGGGGATAGAACCAAACCATAGGAATCGAAGGGCATAACCAAGGTTGGTTATGCCAGCTGGGAGTGGAGAATCAAGTGGGGGCTCGAGGGTGTTGCCGCTAGCAACCGTGATGCCATGGAGGGTCTAAAATATGGAATTGTCCATGTTAGACTATATGGCAACTATAAAGCTTGCGAAAGGGGAGGCCTTAGCAAGCTGAGGGACAGAGTTCCTTCAAGGTTCCCAAAGACGATTCTAGATAGCATAGTACCTAGAAAGGCCAAGTGTAAATGGTTCATGGAATGCGCGAAATCAGAGTGGCGCAGCAGAAGCGTGGTCTTGAAGCTTGCCATGAGGCAAGGTTATCAAGGTTAGGGAAGTAGTTCCCGAGTGTTCAAAGAAAGGGCTTTGAACGAAAGTCGATGGTCAAGGACTTTCACGCTTATGCAGGAACCATGTTACAATGGTCGGAGGGCTTGCCAAATGAGATTGGCACGTCGGGGGAACAAAGACCCTAGTTGAAGGTGATAACTTCAAAAAGGGTGGGCCATGGGGCCGAGCATGGAGGAGTCCATGCATGATCACAGACATGTCAAGTGAGAGGACTTGGCAGTGTGGAGGAACTAGGTTCCTAAGCTGTGATCTGTAGCGCGCTTTAAAAATAGGTTGGTGCACCGGCGTGGGGAGTCACGCCAGGCATCTAGTGTGATGCCGTCCGTAGATGCATATACGGAGGTTGGGTTCGAGTCCCGACCCTCTAGTGCTTGGGTTCGAGTCCCAAATCACTAGGGCGTGGTGATGGTTTGGAATATGAGGACACTCATATTTCGGTGGTCATGGACTCTCAGTGGGGAGACTGGTTTGGGCACACCGCCAAGCGAGGGATGCCTCGGAGTCGTGATGCACGGTTAGATTGCTTAAGTGTGAAAGCTCAGCATATCTAACTTGAACACTTTGGTGCAAGTGGCACCAAGGTCGTGGTGAGTGAGATGGGGACACCTAATCTCAGTTGCTATGGACCCTTGGCCGGAAGGGCTGCCTTGGGCGCACCGCCAAGTGTGGGGGATGCCCCCGGGGTCATAGTTAACAAGTTAAAGGTCTGGAAGACCTAGTACCTATTGGCAAACCTGTTAAGGTGCCGAGGTGAGATCACTAGGTGATCTTGTGGCTAAATAAGGACAAAGTCCTTGTTTGGGTTAAGGAATAAGGTTCCTAGTTCAAAGTGTTGATTTGAACTATTGATGATGGTGTGGCTTGGTCAAGGTGACCAAGTGGGAAAAGCACCTTAGGGAAATGAGCTATGTCATCGCGATGGCATAGTGTGTCCAAGGAAAGTAGTCTCTAAATAGACCCAGGAGAGGGTCACAAAGTTGGGCCGAGGATAGAGCCCACAGCAGAAGATGCTAAAAGAGACTTACTAGGGGTGAACACCCTAGTCTTGGCAAAGCAGAGCCTTTGCTATGGAATCAAAAGAATACCTCAAGGAGGGAGGTAGAGATTCGATGTTGCTCGGTGCAACAATCAACGGATAGGAGCAAAAGATGAGTGGCCAAGATAGGGCCGTGGAATCCCTGGGAAGGAATCCAAGTGACAAAGTTAGGCGAGGAACACTAATGTGTTGGACGCTAACAAATTGCGGGAAAGGAAGTGTGTTTCCAAGGATGGATTCCGAATTGCTCCGATTTGGCGAAAGTGGAAGCTCCAAGGGAGGGAGCGGTAAGGTAGCCAAATGATAGGGCCATGAACAGCCCTAACACAAAGTATGATAACTGGAACTTTGGCACGAAATAGAAGAGAGGATGATGGTGCCCTCGAGTAGAGAACTTCCTAGGAGGGGAAGTGGAGTTGCACAAAAGGTGCAAGGCAAGGTGTCGGAGACACCTAGGAAATTGACTCCAAGAAGTCAAAATTCAAAGTTCCAAAGTGCAGAGGTTATATCGATGGAAATTGAGACTACTCGAGAAGGAGTAGTGGGATTGACTTAGAGAAGGGTCTCTAAGAGGTTTAGCGAGAACTAAACCAATAAAAGGAGAGAACCATTACATGTGGTCCAATCAGTCTCTAAGTTGGAGAGACTACGCTCCTTAAAGGATGGACAAGGCATGGTGAGCCTTTGGTGTCAAACCATAGACAAAGATTGGCTAGGTGCCAAGGATGGAAATGGTAACACGTGTGGGTGTTACTTTATGAAAGGGTTTACCGTTCGATGAGGACATCGAACTTCGTCTATGGGTGGTGGAGTTGTGAGACACAAAATCCCTAGGCCCCAAAGTGGAGCCGGAAGGGCGCCACATGGTAGTGGCCGAAGCGAGAGCCAAACGAGTGTAACACGTTTGGACCAAAAGCTCCGACTTGAAAAGTCAAGAGCGGGAGTGGAACTCCCAACGAAGTGCTCGAGGAACGAGCATGAAGCGAGCAAAAGGCGAGGCTCCAAAAAGGGACCCAAAAGGACCAACACATGACACGTGGGAGTGTCCGAAATGGACCCGAGTTGGAGTCCGAAGTGGAGTCCGAGATGGAGTCCGAGATGGAGTCCGAGATGGAGTCCGAGGTGGACCCGAGATGGACCCGAGTTGGAGTCCGAAGTGGAGTCCGAGATGGACCCGAGATGGAGTCCGAGATGGAGTCCGAGATGGAGTCCGAGGAGGACCCGAGATGGACCCGAAATGGAGTCCGAGATGGAGTCCGAGATGGACCCGAGATGGAGTCCGAGATGGAGTCCGAGATGGAGTCCGAGATGGACCCGAGATGGACCCGAGATGGAGTCCGAGATGGAGTCCGAGATGGAGTCCGAGATGGAGTCCGAAGTCGAGACCGAGACCGGGACCGAGACCGGGACCGAGACCGAGACCGAGACCGAGATCGGGACCGAGACCGAGACCGAGGCCGAGGCCGAGACCGAGCCCGAGCCCGAGTCCGAGTCCGAATCCGAGTCCGAGTCCGAGTCCGAGTCCGAGTCCGAGTCCGAGTCCGAGTCCGGAGCCTGAGAGGGTGAAAGCCCAAAGCGTTCGTCTCCCAGACCCTGGGGGGTTTGGTGAGCCCCAAAAGTATAGTAGGGGGAGGACTGCAGTGGAGCCAGTTTGGCCAGGAAAGGCCAGTTTGGCCCAGGAAGGCCAGACCCAGTGTTGGGTGATGAGCTGCCCACTGGGAAGTCCAAGACTAGAGTGAACACAGACCGACAAGCGGGGTAGCTTGGTGAAGTGTTCAAGAGCCGGCTCTAGTTCCCCCGGGAGATCGACTGGCCGATGCTCCCAGTCCAAGTGTGGGTGGCACTACCTACTTGGATACCAGGCGTGGCTCAACGGAACCTCGCTCTAAGCCCATGGCTAGAGCACCTAAAGGCGATAGGTGGGGAGAGTACCCAGGTGGCTCGCGTAAGGCCACGGTGTTCCGAAATGTTGTCCCAAAGGCCCAGACTGTGGAAAGGAAGAGGAGCAGTCCTCTGGGGTAGTGACCAAGGACACAGTCATGTGGTGAGGAAGTCCCAGAGGACCGTGGGACTTAGTGGTCGGGCCTGTGGGCCTCGATCCAGTGGCAGTGTTGGCAAACACGGCCAGGGGCAGAAAGGGACTTGGTAGGAACTGACAAAGGGACTTTGGGGAAGGCAATTCCCCAGGTCTGTGGGCATCCTAAGGATGCTAAGGAGTGGATCTAGGATGACCACTCGTGGACACATGGCCCAGTCTTGGAGAGACGAGGTGGTGATGCAAGTGGTGTTGAACCACTAGTGCAGCAAAGGTGAATGGGCATGGCCTTAGCGTAACGGGCCGAGATGTCAGTGGTACTTTTGGGTGTCAGTCTCAGGACCAGACACATGGAGCACTTGGACCAGGTGCAAGTGTGGAGTGGCATGGATGCCATTCTTGGGGCTAGCAAGTCCCAAGTCCTGAATTGGATTGATGGAGGTTGTGAATGAGACTCCTCCAAGTGGTCGGAGGTGTGGTTAAGTGACTAAAGTAGAATGGAAAATTTAGTCGCTTACAATTTGGTATCGGAGCTGTTCCTTAGTCCGACTTTTATTGGTGCTCAAGCATATCACCACTGGTGCTAGCAACGGAAGGTCCAAGAAGTGGGCCTATCCTTGAGGAGTAGCAAGTCGGGAAGACATGGCTCTCCATTACAGTTCATGTGTGAACTTGTAGACAAGGTGGTGGATAGAAAAGGGGCCAATAATAGAACGACTTTGGGATCTTGGGAACAGTGTAAGGTTTTCCTCATTGAGTTGAGGAAGTGATCCAGATGAGCGTTTGACGTAATACTGTGATGGTAAGAGTAGCAGCAGAAGGCATAATAGTTCCATGCTAAAACCTACAATGAAAAGAGTCAATCAATTTAAAATATAAAAAATAAGGAAATGCAAACCTTTTGGATTTAGCCACTTGGTCCTTTTGTTTTGACTGAGATGTTTGAGAGTAGGCAACCTAATGTAAACTCAACCAATCTAGAGTCATCATTCTCCGCCATCATTGCAAGAAGACCTCCCCAAAATAAAGAACAGGGAAGAATAATTAGCATAATACCCTCATATTGCAACACCTTGGATGCCACATCCACCACTTGAGAAATATGGTTTGGTTAAAGGATGTTCTAGGATGGAGTGTCACCTTTTAAAGGTGGTAACCCATTAGGCAAGTCGAAGAATGTGAGGTCAATGCCGAATGTATTATTCATTCCCAATCCTCACATCCATCTATGGAACATAAAAGACTCTCGGCTCACGTCATTGAAAAGTTGAAAGTAGTTCCCAATAACTATTTCCACATTGCCAACACTTCTTATAGAAGAAAGAGGGTGAATTTGAATAGTGTTCAAAACCGGGAAATATTAAAGTTTAATACATTTTTTTTTCCATACCTGTTTATATGAAGCCAATGAAGATAACTCTTGGAGGTCATCCTCTATAGTAGTGGGGAGGGATGGAAAGAATGCATTTGTATGTTGGCATATAGAGTGTTGGCTAGTTTCTCTAACATCTACAACCAAATTACAATAAGAAAGGTAATTGGAAATCAAGTTCTTACTCTTTTGGACATCCTTACTATGGAGTTACCTTCATATATTTTGAGCAATTAGGGCTGGATGAGCAGCAATAGTAGAATTTAGGGAATGAGCAACTGCTGTAGGATGAGATGTGGCATGAGAGTTTTCAGTCGGGTTCTCCACTTGTTCGTCTTTGGTCTACTTAATATGAATCTCGTCCCTGTCTTGAGGCATCTCCACTCCCTCCAAAAGTGCCTTTACAATAAAGTAGAAACATAAGTTATTACTAAGAAGTTTTACTTATCAAACTTGGATGACACTTGAGGTAGAGATCAAACTCAAAAGGTGACAATGGCATTTGCCTCCACAACTCCAAGTAACATAGACAAAGTTCTCACTCCCATGTAGTGGGACAATAGAACTCTAGCTCATACATGCGAAGTTTCTTATTTAAATCATTGCCCAAGTGCTCAACTGTACATAGTAAATGTTTTTCTCAAGCTCTTAATTGGTGGGACATGATTAAATAAGCAAGTCAATTTCTTGCAATATATCTATATGCCATGTAGCGCGAGAAAAACAATTGGCCTAGCTGGTTCTTGAAATCCATAGAGCTTGAGTTGCCATCAAAAAGTTATCCATCCCCAAGCTCTTGAAGGGAAGTTTAAACATATTCTAGAAGTGTTATGCTGGTGCGGGCACTAGTAAGGAACTTCGTATCCCATACTTGAAGTAGCTCCTTAGTAGCCACAATATTTTGAGTGATATAGAGCTTCTCCTTCATCATATTCTCAAGATTGCTCTCCAACTTCTTATTATTATTACAATGCCAAAGTGTTGAGGAGCTCCAAGCAAGAGGTTTATTCGTTGAAAGAGAGCTTGCTTTTTGCAATGTTATAGATCAATTCTTTAAGTGCTTTACCATTTCCTACAAGGACAAAGATTCAAAGTGGAATGAGAAAGATAAAAGGGATTAACTTATTGCCACAAGAGCATATCTCTGCAATGCAATCCAGCTAATCTTTATCATGTTGGATGTCTGCAATCGCAAGTAGCTTCTTCACCTTTGATTTCTTTGAGTTCAAAATGTGGTGCTCAATTTGTCGCATTTTAAGGTTCTTTTGCACCTCATCCGTCACTTGTGTAATCTTCAAATATGAGTTTTGCTCTGCCTTGAAAATTGGTTAAAAGGAAAACTTGTGAATAGAAAACACAAGTTCATGCAAGAAAAGGATACCTTTGCCTAGACCGCAACCAAAAAATCCATGAGCACCTGATACCAAATAAACAACTCTTAGCCTTTATGTGCTACAAGCTCTACTTGAATTGCTTCCATAACCTCACGACTATACAGCATTTGGATTTCCTCAAGAGAAAGCATGCCAATATATCAAAGATGCTTGATATCATGGACCAATGTATATGCTTGGAAAGCAAATTGATTAAGCCTGTAACATAGTTGGTGAGAACAAAGGTTACTAGTAAGGGATTCTTACATGTTGATTTTGTGACATGCCAACTTGAGCCTCACAACTTAGTTTCAATCCTCTGGCTCCACAAGTGTCATTGGAACACAAATATGTTACTCGTCATCATCCCGGAACTTCTCTTAGATACACCTCCAAAATGCTATCAATAATGCAGAACATCCGGCCTACAAAGGCTTGTGTCTCTTTATGGCACACCATCAAAGTATCAAACTTATGAGATTTCCTTTACCATATCTGATCCCAAGTCTGGTTAATCTTGCAAGTAACCATGTCTATGCAATTTGTTCCAGGGAATGATGATGACATAATAAATGATCCAGCAGTGTGCCCGAATCCAACCTCTATTAAAGAGGTATAAATAGCCATGTTGAGGTTGTAGGCTAAGTGCACCCAGTGACTCTACTTAAGAAGGCAACGTGGAATCTGAAGATGTTAAGATCCTTTCCAAGCCATTTCACCTAACACCCTACTGATAGTTCATTCTTGAGCCTAGATAATAGTCTTGTGTACTCGCTCATTCAAGATCATGTTGGCCTCTAGCATAGATACCACCTCATTTCTGTGACCTTCAGGAGCAGTAGCATGTCCACCTTTTCCACCACCAAGATCTACCCCACCACCTATAGCACTAGATGCCTCATTTCTGCCACCAAGTTCTACCCCACCACCTATGGCATTAGGTGCCTCATTTCCACCACCACCACCAGCTTCTCCTATGCTATAGATAGGTTTTGCATTTCTACGCTCTCTAGAACCATTTAGCTCTTGCATGCTGACACCTGGATTAGGATTAACCATTGCTTGGATTTGGACACCATTACTCCCACTATGGTCTTCCTCCAAAGCAACACCTTGAACTTGTGTGAGGTGTCCCTAGTGAATCTAGTACAACAATCTAATTGTTTTCCTAGAGAATGGGTCCATTGAGGTTGATTGGCATGCTTCTTCTATTGTGGCATGATTTTATATGTCAACATTAAAAAAAGTTTTAAAGAAAAATAAGAGCAATTTCCTTTGTGCTAGGAAGATCAATTTGTTGCCAAACCAATCTTCTAGCACCAAGGGAACAAAAGAAAAAAAGATAAGAAGTAACTCCCTTGGTGTTGGGAAGATCAGTTCACTATCGAACCAATCTTCCAGCACCAAGAGAACAAAAAAAAAGAAAAGAAAAGGTAGGATATATTTATTGGAAAAATCTACTATAAACATAGATTTCATATGTTCTTTCCATTCAATGCGTTAGATATTAAGATATGTGTAATTGATTGTGAGAGGAATAATACTGTTGAAATGAATGGGGTTATGAGTGAGGGTTACTGATTACTGATTACTGGCTACCATAAAAGATCGGCAGTTACTGTACCCTTGAGGGTCAACAGTTATATGTGCTTGAGGCTTACATTTCCTTCCATTTTCATTCTTGTTTCTCTTTCTCATAGACATTTTAGGCAACTTTGAGCAACTTATGGACAAGGTAAAGGGTTTTAAACCATTTATTTTGGCCAAGGGCTCTTCTTTTTGTGCTTTAGAGACATCTACAATAGAGACTCATACACTAGCACCATCTTCTACTCCTCTAAAGATTGCTTCTTTCTTAAGAAACCCTTATTAAAGTTTAGCCCAAAAAATAAAAACAAGTACCCTGGTCTTGATCCTTCACCATTTTGCTTGTAAGTAGGCTTGTTGGGAAGAATTTAACCTTGTCTACCCTCTATTGCAAGAATTTGTGAAAAAAACACCTAAATATCTCGTGAGATCTAAGAAAAGATAGCCTAAAACATCAATATTGTGGAAAAACATTTACATGTCACCAATTTAGATTGATACCAAGACGCCATTTATATTTTCAAAAAGCCCAAGACCAGGAGCACCTCTAGAAATAAATAACATCCAAAATAAAGCCCAGAAAAGCACAAATTCCTGTTACAAAAAATGCCCTTACCTAACTGGAAAAGAAAATCCTTTTGCATGCCACAAATTCTCCTAAATCCACTATTAAGAATCACCACTACTTGCTAGATCTACAAACCCAAATGCATTGGTTTGAGAAATTCGGCCGAGAATCTAAATGAGAAAGTGGAAACCCCAAAATGTTCACCAAACTAAGCCAAGAAATGTTATATTTCCTCAAATATTGCACAGCTTGATAAGCACCATACCTTGCTAGAAAGAGGAGCTCAAGACATATTCAATGCACTCAAGATCAAGTAAAACCTTTGCAATAAAAACAAAAAATCACTCCTCAAAGTCTGCAATTGAAAGGAAAAGAGAGAAATTGTGCCATAGAAAGCGATGCATGGTTATGCCGAGTTCACCATTTGTTGGGAGAAGGAAGGCTACCTCCCCCAATGCTCACTCAAACATAAAAAATGCTTCAATGCTCTTCACAAATACCCCCTTTTGCCCTTGTGGAGCAAGGGTTTTATACAAAGAAGATGAAGATTATTCCAAGAATTAAAATATTCCTTCTCTCATTCTCACACTTTTTAAGTGGCCATGCCCTAATAAAGGTTTTGCAACTCATTATAGGTTTCTCTTAAGTTTATTTCCATAGAGAAAGCTTTAAAGAAAAACTTTGTTTGCTCATCAAATCTGCCATGCTTTTTGACATCATTGGTATAATACTAGTCTTTGGCTTTGTTTTTGAATATATAGAGGGAAAAAAAAAATTTCTACCCATTTGTTTGATTGAGCTTAATTACTTTTGTGTATTGCTCAATATGTTCTTTCTTTTGATTCTAGAAAAGGATGGATATGTAATGACGGTGCCTATTACCATCATGCTTATTGCAATTTAATAAGAAATGTTCTATTTTGCAATTAATATAAGCAAAATAGGTGTTTAGTTCATGGGGAACTTGGATCACCGTCAGGGGGTAATTCGTCAAATTTAGTTTTTCTTTTATTTCTGGGGAATCACTCTAGTTGTTTTGTGTTCTATTACTTTCAATTGAAGCAATGGCATTTTCTATATGTTGATGTAAGGAGGAGTAGCATATGGATTCATGTATTTTAGATGACTGTCAAAGTCATATTGGGATTTTTTATCTCCTCTTTATTAAGGTGTATTTAATATACTTTTATCTCACTCTCTTTCAAGTTTTTGTTTAGCTTAGTTGAATAATGATTTAGTCTATTCTGAAAGGAGGTTAAGATTACGAATATCACAAGTAAGTGCTTTGTAATCTTGTTCTAGATCTTGTGAATACTTCTTTCTAAACTACCTTCTGCTCATCAGATTGGGAAAGAAATGTTATATATCTATTACATTATTTGGTATAGAGAATGATAATTTTATACACAAAAACTAAGCCCTTTAAAACTTTATAGGTAAGATCAATTGTTGGTCTATACCTATATATTTTGAGGTTTGTTGGAGTTGCTACTATGGCAAGCTTAATTATTATGCCTCATTTGTGGAGTGAGTGGTATAAAGTTTTGGTATGTAATGTATTCCCTTTGTATATTGGCCTATCAATCACTCTTAGAAGCAAACACTTAACTTCCCAATCAATTTTGAAATAGGGATGGTTTTCCTCTAAAAGCCAATGTGTAGGACATTTTTTATATGAAAGTCCCAAAAATTTCTTGAGCAATAAATGTTATTTTTCATAATATATCTATTTTGATTAAGTGTGGTCCACTTTAAAATATTTTTACTCCACAAAATTTTGTTGTCTATCAATTTAGATTCAGAATTGATCTAACATCTATTATCCCAATTATCAGTAAGTGTATTTTTGCCTATGAATATCCAAACTTTATTGTGAACCGTTAAAGTTCCCACAATAACTTTTTTGCCTAAAATTGCATAGAATTTTAACAATTGTCTAGTAGACAAAAATTTTTAAAAACTTTACAGGTTATAATGCTTAGGATTTGCATCTAGCTCGGATAGATAGACTATCCCTCTATTTAGAAAGAATCCTAGTGCTATTTTCCTTTTATATGGGTAACTCCACAAATATATTATATATATATATATATACAAAGTAATTTATATGTATTATCACACCTTCTTTGACAATAGTAAAGGTACTATAAGTTAGACTTTTGTATACTTTGAGCAGAATATTGTCAAGTATTTCACTTGGTAATTCGTCAAATTGTTTAAGTAATTTCGTTAAATCTATCATTCACTGGTTGTAGCACATGTGGTTTTTACCTTTTATCTTACAATGATTTACCATAGGATAACCACGAAGCGGAACCTAAACCTCCATGTGCCATGTGTCATATACCACGTGTCCAAAGGATAGTGGTGCGGAACTTGAGTTTCAGGGCCTTGGGCCACTAAGTGAAACAACGGAGCCAAACTCCCAAACTTGGAGCTAAAGAGTGAAAGTATTGAAGCATGCAGTAACTCTCAAGCGTATAGCCTAAGGAGCAAAAGGATAAGAGCATGGAGTGACTTGGAACAATCCTAGAGTATCCAACATCCTAATGCTAGGACCAACATGCAAAATAGAGCCAAATGGAGTCTAGGGTTATTTTAGCATATTGGTGGCCTAATGCGAAGATATGGGTACTCTACCAATTAGCATGGTATGAAACTTGGGCTTAGACCCAAACCAAATGCAAAACAAGGACAGGCACACAAGCAGGAGCTAAACCATACCTCAGGTTGGTTAACCATGCCCAACCTACCTATTATCCTTACTATACATTTGGAACCCCCCATAGGCCCCCCATCTTGAGGAATATATGTTTTGGGCTTTCACTTTTAGCCATCCTTATGTAAGGAACCAACTCCCCAAGGTGTCGTAGGCTAAAGGATCCCTGAAAGCACGACCGAAATGATAAAGAGTTCATCGGATGAGATCGAGTCTGAGATAGAGTCCAAGACTGACTCTGAGGCTAAGTTCGAGATAGAGTCCGGGATCGAGTCCGAGGCCGATTTCGAGATTGAGTTCAAGACAGAGTTCGAGACAGAGTCCTAGAGTCCGAGATCCGAGATTGGGTCCGAGACCGAGTCCGAGGTCGAGTTTGAAGTTGAGTTCGAGATCGGGTCCAAGATTAAGTCCGAGATCAAGTCTGAGATCGAGTCCGAAGTCGGGTCCAATCAAGTCCGAGACCGAGACCGAGTCCGAGTACTAATACAGGTAATACAGGTCGAGGGGTGAAAGCCCAAAGCGTGTGTTTGCTGTTCGGAGGGGGGGGGGGGGGGGGGGGCTGTAGGGGGTTCCAAAAGTATAGTAGGGATAGTGAGGTCTAGGTGCAACACTTGCTTTAAGACGCCAAGG
Organism: Selaginella moellendorffii; assembly: GCF_000143415.4. Classification (NCBI taxonomy): domain Eukaryota; kingdom Viridiplantae; phylum Streptophyta; class Lycopodiopsida; order Selaginellales; family Selaginellaceae; genus Selaginella; species Selaginella moellendorffii. The sequence continues at coordinate 200,596 of NW_003314346.1, forward strand.
TGAAACACCATGGCCTAACGGCCCGATATAGGTACCTCTACCCCCCATTTCCATCCCGAAGGGAAGGCTTAAGCCCCTAAGAAGGGCGAGGTCCAGTGAGCCACAAGGTACTCAAGTGGGGCACCACTCCACATGAGCTAGGAGCACCATAATTAGTTTCCCTTCCAGGAGTGGGAGTTGCTCTTGAGCACTTTCTTGGGTGGTCCCTTCGACACCACTTGAGTGCATGCTCACTCCCACCCAAGGCCCCTCAGTCCCAGTCTCAACCTCAAGTCAGTTTGGAAGCACCATTGGAGAGTTCCTTCAAAACTGATTCCTAGACTTGGATGGATGGCTAATGCTTCGTTGCTTGTGTATTGAGTAGTTAAGCTCTATTTCGTTAAAGTGGGATTTATTCAGTAAAATGGGACTAGGTACAAATTTTCAAGTATTTGAAAATGACGTGAAATTATATGTTTTTTGTCCAGGGGCTAGACATATCTGGGGTATGGTGACTAGCGCGGTGACTTTGTGTCCAGACTGAGTCCATCTGGTTGTATAATAAATCTCATTGTCAAGGTGAACAAGCCGAATCTGAAGCTAAAGAAGAGCGATGGCATGCGCGCACACACTATTTGTTTGTTCATTGAGCGTGTGGTGAGCTTTCCAAGATGAATGTCATTCCTATTAGCTAGACATATAACTTAATGGTGAGAACATTTAGATATTATTCAATGTTATCTTTTTCTAACGAATCTAATTGTGAAGGTGTAGCAAGAGGCATTGCTAGTCTGGAGAAGTCATTTAACTCATTTGACCCTTAGTGTATTTTCATGAAACTAAATAACATTCATATTATTAAGGAATTTCTCTAGTACCTTTTTTTTACGACATAGAGGCTTGCATTTCTTTCAAAGGTGATTTAGTAAAAGGCCTGAGGGCACATGCCATTCTATTTCTCAGACCGGTATTAAGATATACTAGTGCAAAGGGCCACATGCCATCACGCCTCCTCTGATTCAGATTCGGATTGTTCACCTTGAAATAAAATACATTAGAAACTTAGTAAAGGAATATTAATGAATCTCACCTTGAACCCGGGTTATGAATGCTCTTGCTGCATCTCTTGCATGGTCTGGCAAGGTGATGGTGGCACTCTGCTTCCGCATCCAACCATGCACAACATTATCCACCGATATGCTCATGTTGGGATCCCTTGGATTCAGCACCCATCTCTTTTCTAGGCAATCCTTCGTATATCCGGAACTTGGCTTGAACCACTCCACAGTTACATTGAAGGAGTTAGTTTCCGCGTCCTCCTCTGCATCAGTGATGCAGCGCCCCACCCATATCATTTGTTTTTTATTACTGGGTCTGACAAGCACGACCATTCCTTTGCAGACCTGTACTGGATTGAATGCTGAATCCGGCTTCTTGTTCCTCGGCCCACAATAGTGATCCTCAACATCGTTATCTGTCACTGCATTTCCAGAGGACATTGTTCCGCTACTATCTGGTGCTCTGGGTTCTGGCCAAAAGGACTCTTCCAATTCTTCATATACAACCGGCCCATTTTGGATAGCAGATATAATCTTCTCCCAGTATTCGAGCAAAGGCTTGCACCTCTTAAAATAGGATTCTCCACCAAACACCAACCCCCTCTTCCAGAAGGCAATATGCTGTCTAATCCCGGCCACTATACTTTCCTGGTCTTTGAGTCCATCCGGGTGCATCGGCCGTGGGGAACCCTGAGGAATCATAGGTTCCCCAGTTATGGGATCTCTCTTGAAGAGTTCAATGCCGTCCACTGGCAGCCACACTGTGTCCCATTCTCTCATCTTGTACCTCATCACTGGAGCACCGTCACGCATGCTGAAATGAAACTGAAGAGGCTTGGAGTGGCCAATCAGCGTTTCGGATCCGTCCCTGATGTAGCCTCTTACAAACCCCTTAAAGTCTGGAACCTCTATCACAAGTGCAGCTTCAACAGTGCCTTTGATGCAATTTTGGAATTCATCGTAGAGTTGTGGGAGGGTGAGGACATTGGATCGCCGGAGGGACTCTGCCAGGTGACTGAACATGGCATCGACGTCTTCATGAGTGTGCCCAACCATGAGAAAGCCAAGTGTAACCGTTTCAAATATGCCTTTGGCAACAAGCATTGCCAAGTACGCGAAGACGTACATGTTTTTGTTCTCACTGCCAGCATTGTCTGTTTGGAGCAGAAGATGGGGTGGAAGGCCACATCGGCCGCAAGAACTTCCTTGAGATTCTGCTTTGTTTGGATGAGGCTGTGCATTCACTGGGCGACCAGCCTCGTCGGAATGGCATGAGGCCTCACGTGATAACCCTACAATCTGACGGCCAACATATTCACTGGGATGGCATGGGGCCCCACGCGATACTGCAAGCCTTTGCTCCTCCTCCAGCTGAACCCTGTATGGGGTTCGATCGACAAGGGCCTTATGCAAGGGTTGGCCGTTCAGCTCAGTCTGCGCACTTTGCAGAGACCTTAAGTGTTTTGCTAGGGACGCAATCATCATGTTTGCACCCCCGCCACCCCATAGAGGTACAAAGAAGTTCCCATAGTTCTGGGCACCATGCCCATGAGCGATTATGCCAAACAGAGACACAGGCAGCTCCATGGATGAAGAGATTGCCTTGGGGGCAGGATTGAGTCGAGGTAAGCACGTCTTTTTCTGGTCCATTTTGTCGTGGATGATGCAGAGGTAAGAGTCAGGTCTCTCCATGGAGAGAATCCTGTTATGATAATATGCAGTCCTGCAGCTTCTCTGCTCGATGTTGTGGTCGAGCCGCCTTCTAACCAACGTCTCTCGCTCTTGAGCGCTGCAAGAATTCTTCGACAAAGCCATTTTGATAGCAGTGCACTCGTCACACTTTGAAAAGCTGGAGTACTTTCCTATACTCACATCCCTGAACCTGTTGCTCCACAATCTACTAAATCTAGATTGGCTCAGCTTCCTGTAGCCATTACTCTGGAGTTCCCGATTCACATCTTCCAATATGGCCCCCTTGGTATACATGGAAGGGAGAACTCGTTGGGTGTCTCGTGTTCCATCTTCCAAGAGGCGGGTTTTATGTGGTTGCTGCTCGCTACATGTCTCGACAAACCTCTTGAAGATTGCCTCTCCATATACAACATGACCCCTGGTTTTGTGCATACCGTCGTTCCCATGGACTGCCTGTTGAACCCTTTGTTCCTCGAACTCAGTTTTGATTCTGTAGAATGTGGTTCGAGGGACTCCATAAATGATTCTCCATGCCTTCATGCAGACCAAACCCCTCTGGAAGACCATGCCCCCCACCTGATGTTCTGAAGCATCAACAGATGACCGTAATGCCTCATACACAAAATTGCGAGCTGCCTTCCAGGACAATGTCTTGTATCTTGCTCTCTCCTCTTCAATAGCATCCCAATCAGCATGTTGACAGCACCTCCTCTTGCAACAAGCAACTGTCGAGACCATTTGAACCTCCATCGCCATTTTCTGCCTTTTCGGTTCGTTGCTCAGATCCCTTTGGCTGCGCTGTAGGAAGGTGTACTTTCTTTTCCCATGAAGAGATGTTCTGTCATCAGTTGTAGTGGTGTTTGATTGTGAATCCTTCACATTCTCAAACACTAAATGCCTCAATTTCCACCGCACAATGCTTCTAATAGTCAGATTGTTTTCTTCTGTGTCAACAACCTCTAAAATCGCAACTCCAATATCATCCCAGCCCAATTCTTGATTAGCAACCGCATCTCTTGGATCGACAACTGTGGCTAAGCCCTCAACTACCACCTCCCCCTCGGAGTTGTTTAGAAACACCTTTGCTTGAATCCATGTAGCACGGTTCTTAAGATCCACGGAGGGAACATGCGTCGCACTTGCGCTGTCCCCAACATCTGCTTTCTTCTGTAGATTTTTCAAGGCAACAACAACATTTACCCCGACGACCATCTCTCCTCGTTCAATAGCGACCACATTCCCATCGAAGACAGTCTCTACTGATACAGCAGCATTGCCTTCCCCAAGCCTTTGACAGTGTATAACAAAGTTCCGATCCATAGACACAAGGGTCCCTTTTGCAACTCTCTTCCCACCATTCAAAATGTAAACCTTTTCCCCAACCCTGAAGGCCATTCTGAAAGTGCAGAAAAGAAGTTAAGACCATACAAAAAATGATTGGAGAATGGCTTAAATCATAACATACCAAACAACCTCAATAGCATGAGGCCACATGCCATTATTCAAACATGCTATTGACACCCACGTGAAATTTCGCATTCACAAAATTGGCATGAGCCCTCATGCCATTAGTGGTACCACTAATGGCATGAGGCCTCACGCTATCTTTGGCACCTGCTAGCCTGTTGCTATATTCGCTTTTGCCTATGGGCAACTGCATATATTTTTGTGTGCGGGACTAGTCACCCATACCAAAATATATACAGTTGCAGCAAGGCATAAGGAATATGGCAATAAGCTAGCAGGCGCCAAAGATAGCATGAGGCCTCATGCCATCTTGATATACACACAGCTGCTGGCAAGTCAAAACATACTTGACAATACGCTAGCCATGAAATTGCAAGGGCCCAAGATGGCATGTGGCCTCATGCCATTTCTAAATGTGGTCCTAAACCATTCCATGGTGAACATACCAGGAAGCACAAGTGCTGAATATCAAGAGGAAGCGGTAGCCACACCAAAGACAGTGCCGCTCGCAACACCGCAACTACTCATAGCGCCGCTCGCAACACCGCAACTGCTCGTAGCACCGCTCGCACAAACTACCACTCGCATAAACTGCCACTCGCAATGGCGCTCGCAATGCCGCAACCGCTTTTAGACGCATAAACCACAGCTCACAACGCCGCTTACACAAGCAGCGCTCACTGCGCTCAGCGGAACCAAGAACACGGCGCACAAAAATGATAGACCTAGGAATGAGTTCGAGAATTCAAAAATAACACACGCTTGAACGTCACATCAAATCCTCTGACAAACCAGATCTTATGATTCCTCTGACAAATTTCAAACTGAGTAGCTTCTAGACTTTGCTGTCGGAGGTTGAACTTTGTCACATCATGTCTTTGCCTCGATCCAGCTGTGCCATGTCAGTGATTCGAACTTTGCCATGCCATGTCAGCGATCCGCGCCAAGATTATTCGCCATGTAAAGGAATAATTATGCTGTGTGTGTACGTCCATTTATGGCAATATAAGGCCACACGCCATTCAAAGAATAATGCTAGTCGAGCATTTTTTGGTGCATTTTTGGGTTCAAAATTGCATGAGCCCACACGCTATAAAGTTTACCTGTACCAAAAATAGAAACATCTTTATTTACTTGGGAATTTAAGTGGTTGAGGCATTTTTAAACTTACAAACACATGCCCTACTTACATTCATTTGGTTGCTTAAAATTCAAAAATATTATAAACCTTTCTTTTTGCATTTTCAATGTTTTCAATTATGGTTTTTGATTTTCGCAGGACCAGCCTAGTAATCTATTTGCATCCCGTCATGTTTATAGCTAGCTTTCGTTTGTCCCCTTCGCTGGCCTGAGATACATCTGCTCGGAATCTGCCTCTTACAGCATTTGCCCAGAAAGGGCATCTTTCTTCACGCAGCATTTGCCACATGTTTAGGGTTAGGGTTTAGGGTTTAGGGTTTAGCAATTCAGTAGCCTGATAAACATGCAAATACAGAACTTGATGCAAAATCCTTTGATATGTCACAATGCCCCTAGGACCATAAACACATTTCAATAGAGAGGGTCCTTTCATTTCATAACTCCTTACGTAGATCTTGGTGAAACCAGAGTTAGTGAAGTTGGTTTCTTGTGATCCCACATCTGATTGTGATGTCCCTTTGCAGTGTCGATGGAAAGGTCAATGCACACCAAACTGTAGAATCTTGGAGCAAAATAACGGTCGGATCTATGGCAAATGTGTGAGACACAAAATCCCTAGGCCCCAAAGTGGAGCCGGAAGGGTGCCACATGGTAGTGGCCGAAACGAGAGCCAAACGAGCGTAACACGTTTGGACCAAAAGCTCCGACTTGAAAAGTCAAGAGCGGGAGTGGAACTCCCAACGAAGTGCTCGAGGAACGAGCACGAAGCGAGCAAAAGGGAGGCTCCAAAAAGGGACCCAAAAGGACCAACACATGACACGTGGGAGTGTCCGAGATGGACTATAGTTGGAGTCCGAAATGGAGTCCGAGATGGACCCGAGATGGAGTCCGAGATGGAGTCCGAAGTGGAGTCCGAGGTGGACCCGAGATGGACCCGAGTTGGAGTCCGAAGTGGAGTCCGAGATGGACCCGAGATGGAGTCCGAGATGGAGTCCGAGATGGAGTCCGAGGTGGACCCGAGATGGACCCGAGTTGGAGTCCGAAGTGGAGTCCGAGATGGAGTCCGAGATGGAGTCCGAGGTGGACCCGAGATGGACCCGAGTTGGAGCCCGAAGTGGAGTCCGAGATGGACCCGAGATGGAGTCCGAGATGGAGTCCGAGATGGAGTCCGAGGTGGACCCGAGATGGACCCGAAATGGAGTCCGAGATGGAGTCCGAGATGGACCCGAGATGGAGTCCGAGATGGGGTTCGAGATGGACCCGAGATGGACCCGAGATGGAGTCCGAGATGGAGTCCGAGATGGAGTCCGAAGTCGAGACCGAGACCGGGACCGAGACTGGGACCGAGACCGAGACCGAGACCGAGATCGGGACCGAGACCGAGTCCGAGTCCGAGTCCGAGTCCGAGTCCGAGTCTGAGGCCGGAGCCTGAGAGGGTGAAAGCCCAAAGCATTCGTCTCCCAGACCCTGGGGGGTTTGGTGAGCTCCAAAAGTATAGTAGGGGGGGAGGACTGCAGTGGAGCCAGTTTGGCCAGGAAAGGCCAGTTTGGCCCAGGAAGGCCGGACCCAGTGTTGGGTGATGAGCTGCCCACTGGGAAGTCCAAGACTAGAGTGAACACGGACCGACAAGCGGGGTAGCTTGGTGAAGTGTTCAAGAGCCGGCTTTAGTTCCCCCGGGAGATCGACTGGCTGATGCTCCCAGTCCAAGTGTGGGTGGCACTACCTACTTGGATACCTGGTGTGGCTCAACGGAACCCGCTCTAAGCCCCTGGCCAGAGCACCCAAGGGCAGAAGGCGAGGAGAGTACCCAGGTGGCTCGCGTAAGGCCACGGTGTTCCGAAATGTTGTCCCAAAGGCCCAGACTGTGGAAAGGAAGAGGAGCAGTCCTCTGGGGTAGTGACCAAGGACACAGTCGTGTGGTGAGGAAGTCCCAGAGGACCGTGGGACTTAGTGGTCGGGCCTGTGGGTCTCGATCCAGTGGCAGTGTTGGAAAACACGGCCAGGGGCAGAAAGGGACTTAGTGGGGACTGACAGAGGGATATTGGGGAAGGCTATTCCCCTTGTCGGTGGGCATCCTAAGGATGCTAAGGAGTGGATCTGAGATGACCACTCACGGATGGTTTGCCTAGTCTTGGAGAGCCAAGATGGTGATGCAAGTGGTATTGGACTACCAGTGTGGCAAAGGTGATCGGGCATGGCCTTAGCGTAACGAGCTGCTATGTCGGTGGTACCTTTGAGTGTCGGTCATGGGATCGGACACGTGGAGCACTTTGACCAAGTGCAAATGTTGAGTGGCATGGATGCCATTCTCGGGGCTAGTAAGTCCTAAGTCCTGGATTGGACTTATGGAGGTTGCGAATGAGACTCCTCCAAGTGGTCAGAGGTGTGGCTAAGTGACGAAAGTAGAATGGAAAATTTAGTCGCTTACAAAATGCCCCTGAAACATTGTAAGGCTCGTGTGGTCTCATGTGGTGTCCGATCGAGATTCTTCTTTGCAGGGTCATCAAGAAGGACATTGTATACCATTCTGTAAAATCTAGTTGCGATCTAACGGTTGGATCTCCAGGAAACTCAAAACAATCTCGCGCGTGTTAGAATATTCTAGGAATATACTCCTATGTGCTCCTGAAAATGGCATGCGGCCCCACGCCATTCAAGAGATAACGCCAGATGACGCCGAGCATTTTTTGGTGCATTTTTTGGGATCAAAATTGCATGAGCCCACATGCTTGAACGTCACATCAAATCCTCTGACAATTTATTTAGCTGAACATCTGGCATTTTTGGAAATACAAGATGCTTTGGAATATCCAATCATGCATGGTATAAATATAGCGAGGGTATTAAATGATATCCCAATCATGATCTTTCTTTTGGATTTCACGTGTATGCAGTCCGAGGAATGATGACGTTGCGGATTTCTTTTGGATTTCACGCATGCGCGCGCCGATCCAGAAATTAATGGTGGCACCCAAGTCCGAGAAATGATGACGTGGCGGGATTACCAACCGTCGTGACATTTCGCGCGTGTGAGGTTAGGTTTTGCATTTTGCTTCGTACTCGCGCTCGCATCGCGCTCCCACTTCTCTACAGGTTTCTCGTGTGCATCGGCGTCCACTCGCGCTTGCATCACACTCGCGCTCGCATCGTGCTCGTGTGCATCGGCGTCCACTTCAAGACACACCCAGTTTGTAACTTCGCCGCCAACTCCGCCGCCCACTCCGCCACCCACACGCAGCCCACTTGGCGTCCCGGGAGATTTCAGCGCCACTCTCCAACTGTAAGTGGCAGAGTAGCCTTGCTGCTACGATCCGCTGCACACACAGTGCACATTCGCCAGCGATTCCGGTTGTCACGCCTCCATTCGGCTTCAAATGGTAAGTCTTTTAGGCCAAGTAGAAAATGGCATGAGGCCACATGCCATTCAGTAGCAACATTGGCATGCACCGATTGGGCTCTCAAGTGCAGTCCGGTTACAGATGGCGTTTAGCCTCACGCCATCTTAGGATGCAGCCTCAAGACATCTGATGCAGTGGTGAATGGCGTGTGGCCTCACGTTATTTCCAGCTACTAGTTTTTCATCTGTCAGCTCTAATTGTTGTGCATTTCTGAACAGGCGAGGAATTGCGTTCTTCTTCCAGCCACTGTCAATGTGGATGCAGAGAAGGGGGAGGAGCTCACCAGTTGGACTTTCGGGATGGAAGGCGAGGATCTGAGGCTGTACAACACAGATGGTGGGAGAAAAGAATGCATGGGGATCCTCATCCAAGTGACAGACACTCCATGCAGTTCCATGCAAGAATATGGACTGGCACTTGTGGTAGAGACAGCGTCTGCCTTCAAGATCCACCTTGCACATCCTAGCAGCTTCCCGGAGGGGGGCAGCGGCTATGAGGAATTCCTAGAGGGAGCTAGGGAGAGGTTGTCTAGGAGGCCCACAATTTCAAAGACGCTGCGGGTCTATGAAGATCACATGGAATCCACGGACCTCACCTACGGCGATGTTCAAAAACTATATTCCAACATTGAGCCGTTGAGAGTGACTCTAGTTCGCGAAGCAAAGGGGAAGGGGGTCGATCTGGAAACTACCTCAAAGCAGAAAAGGGTGGTCAAGCTCAAGCCGACGTCCGACTCTCCTGCTCCAAAAAAGAAGCTACTCAGTGATGCCATTGCCTCGGGTTCGAACACTACACCCACCAAAAAGAAGAGCCGCAAAGAGCAGAAAGAGCAAGAAGAGGCAGCAAAAATCGTCGCAGATAATAGTACTTGTTACTATTCCAACAAAGTATATACAATCGACGTGAGCCGTATCGACATCCAAAGCAAATACAACCATAGGCTAGTATCTGATGAGTGGGTGGAGAAATTGAAGCAGAAGAGTGATGAAATTCCAAGATTATTGTATAGGCGTTGGAGGCAAAAAATAACAGTCTGAGATGGCATGTATTTATTTAAAAATGTAACTTATTATGGCATGGGGTTCCATGCCATTGTATTAATATTAAAAGACAATTCTTTGAGAGGATTTGCATTATACTAGAAGTGTTACAGCATGTTATTGGAAGTCTACGAAGTTGTTTTATTAATAATGGGAAAGTAAAGATTGAATGGGGACTTGGGCTCCACCTAGACTCGGAGCAACTGAGCCAATATTAAAAGGATGGAAAGAAATTGGACGACGATGACAAGGAGAAGAGAGAGGTGAAGCAGTGGCAGGGGGAGGAGAAGTGATTGAGTAGACATTTCCTTGTTTAAAAAAAAATGGCATGTGCCTCAATGCAGTTGAATTTTGTTATATTTATATACTATATAAAGGTTTGGAAACCTTATTTTACAAGTGGGATAATGACAATTCCCACTTTAACGAAATAGAGCTTAGTTGAAATCAAGTAGGACCAAGTAGGAACTGGTACAATAGGCGAGAACCTTGGCGAGAGAATTTAGCTAAAAAGCCAAGGCAATGTTGGTCGGATAGATGAGGTAAGCTGGCAAATTGGAAAGGAAAAATTTGTGGCTTACAATTTGGTATCGAAGCCTTTTCCTCAGTTCTAGCGAAGGATAGAGGTAGATTTCTGGGAGATGGCAAAGGTAGGGCAAAAACAAACCAAAGCGGAGATGGAACTTCCTCTAGAGCTGGAGCCTCTGATCGAACAAGAGGCTATGAATGAGGAATCTTTGCATGAAGAGGACTCCAGTGAGGAAACCTCCAAACAAGAGTCCGGTGGTGAGGTTCAGTCGTGCAAGGCTTGATTGAACGTTCTAGAAGGACAATTGGCACAGACCAATGCCCTGCTAGAGACTCTCATACGCAAGCTAAGGCATGACGAGAAGCGGAAGAAAAGGCAAAAGACTATGGATGCTAGTAATGTAGAAGGTGCAGACCCTTCAGTAGGGACTAAGGTAGAACCAAACAAGGTCAAACAAACCGAAGTGGAATTAGTCCCTCAGGCAGTTCCCAAGTACAAACCAAAGCCCCCACCGGTCTTCAAGGGAGTGAATGATTATAAGGTGGTGGAGGATTGATTTTACAATATGGAGGATTACTTTCGAGCATTGCGGTTACCGAGCTTGGAGAAGGTCCCATATGCAAAACCATACTTGGCAGATAATGCCAAGTCTTAGTGGAGAATGACAGAGGCCAACAAAGGACCGGTGACCATTTGGGAAATGATGAAGGCGAGGATTCGCGCGACTTATGTTCCTCCGAATGCTACTCTGCATCTAAGGGATGAGCTGAGTAGGCTGAAGCAAACCAGAACCATTCAAGAGTATGTGAATGGGTTTATGGCAAAGAGGATACTGGTCACGGATATGGGTGATATGGATGTGTTCCATGCCTTCATATCAGGCTTGCAAACCTAGGCTCGTGGTGAGGTGATATGTTAGAACCCGACCAACTACAAGGAAGCATTGGATGCGGCTATCAAGGTGCATTTTAATGATAACCTGCGAAAGGGGAACACAACGAGGTCGGGGTCCATGTTTAGCAAAGGGGCCAAACCAAGGAGAACATATAGCAAAGGGAAACTCAAGAGGAGTTTCTCTAAGAATGAGTCCTCGGGGTTCCAGAAAGGAAAATTCAATGGCCAACGAGCAAGTACATAGGGGAGTCAAGCAAAAAGAGACAAACCCATGGATAAAAAGGTCAAGTCTTTTAGCAACGTGGGAAACAACGTATGCTACAACTGCGGTGAAGCGGGATACTTCTTGAGGGAATGTCCCTACCCGAAGAAGGCCAGAGCCAATATGGCCATTAAGTTAAGAAATCCAAACTAAGGTATATGATCCAGTCCCTAGCTCAAAGTTACTCATTACACGAGCAACTTTGGTAGAGAGTCATTTGTGACATCTACTAGCCCTCTGAGGGAAGCTCGGAAGTAGCTTTGTTAAAATCCTTATTGACACAGGTGCTTCGGATAATTTTGTGGCTGTAGACATAGTCCAGCAAGCAGGATTAACGGTACAATGGCTGGGTGAACCAAGGACGATAGAGTTTGTTCAAGGTAGCCAAAGCACCGATGAGATACTTCGACAAGTGAGAGTCGAAGTAGGGACATGGAAAGTAGATATGGATTTCACCATGTTGGACATGGCGGGATTTGATGTAATCTTTGGGATGGATTGGTTCAATCGGTTCATAGTAGCCTTGCATGGACAAAGGAGGAACCTTGTGGTATTAGCGAATGCCCGGGGAAAATGATCTAGGGTGGAGGCTCAGGATCTAAAGGTAGGGCAATGTAAGGCCAAAGACTCCTGCTTAAACCTGGTGTCCACAAGTGGACAACTCACTAAAGGAACCAAGGTAGCATTTTTGTGGTTACTCTCAGTGAAGAGTGACAAAAAGACAAGAACAGAAGAAGTACCTTTAGTGATCTAGCGGGAATTGGACCAATTCTAGGATACCATGCCAGAGGAGCTACCAGCGGGGTTGCCCCCCACACGACCGATAGAACACAAGATTGAGCTGGTCGAGGGTGCTAAGGTGGTGGTTCGTCCCCCCTATTGTTTGAATGAAAAAGAACTCGAGGAGCTCAAGCGCCAACTAGAAGAGTTGGTGGACAAATGGTATGTGTCGCAAATGTGACTTCAGGTATCGAAAGTTACCTGTCGACCAGTCCTTTCGGATATTCTTTCTTTACTGCCACGATAGCAGGAGGTTGGTATTGCTGGATCCATTATTAGTCTCCGCCTGAGCTAGTTGAGAAACTGGTCATCACATGTGCACTTAGACCGGTAGGGCACTAAGGAAGCAAATCTTAAGTTGTCATTTGTGAAGCAGACTTGACACGGTGATGAGAAACTCATGATGTTGACTTGCACTTGCTAGTGTTGGGAACCCCTGCAATATTGAGCTTGGTCCCTCAATATTCGCTAGATGATAGCTTACCGTGTCTGCCAAACACCCTCGCTATCATGCCCTTTGTGTTAGTCTCATTTCAGTCCCAAATGCTATTTATGAAAAGTGTCCAGATTTGCTCATTTGCATATCTACGGAATGTAGAGATCGGCCTGAACACAATGGAGTTTGTCCCGTGTCCAAATTCACAATCTAGGGACATTCTATATTTAGTTTCCTCAAGGGGGAGGGGGGGGGCTGTGGGGGGTTCCAAATGTATAGTAGGGATAGTGGGTAAGTCGGGCATGGCTGACCAACCTGAGGCATAGTCTAGCTCCCGCTTGCGTGCCTGTCCTTGTTCTACATCCGGCTTGGGTCTAAGCCCAAGTTCCATTCCATGCTAGCTGGTGGAGTACCCATGTCCTCACGTTAGGCCACCGGTATGCTGAAATAACGCCAGACTCCGTTTGGCTCTGTTTTGCGTGCTAGTCTTGGCATTAGGATGCTGGTTGCTCCAGGACTGTTCCAAGTCGCTCCGGGCTCTTGTCCCTTCGCTCCTTGGGCTGTATGCTTGGGAGTTGCTCCATGGTTCGGTTCCATCACTCCTTGGCTCTATGCTTGGGAGTTTGGCATTGTTCCTTCATTCAGTGGCCCAAGGTCCTCAACCTCATATTCCACACCACTGTCCTTTGGACATGTGGCATGTGACACATGGCATCTGTCACGTGGCACAAAGAGGGTTTAGGTTCTACTTCGTGGTGTTATCCTATGGTAAATCACTATAGGATAAAGGATAAAAACCATGTGCACTACATTTGGTATCAGAGGATGAGTCTTGGTGAGTACTATCCAATGAGATTGGGCAACTATCTCATTGCATACGCAGAGATGAAAACGATGATCCAAGTGGCTACACGTTTGGGTGCAAAGACTTTGCAATCGTTCCTTGGGTATGGATTTGGTTACCATTTGTACCGCATTGTGTGAGCTTGCTCTTGGGCTCATAAGAAGGATTGAGTTGTACCGTTAGCACGAGTTTGAGCTTGGGCTTGTGAGTGAGGCACATTAGCAACTCGAGGTTACATTTTGAGTTGGCAAGATTAATGTTAGCCTATCGGTGGTTCCATGAGATGTTCCATGTACCGTGGGTGAAAGTAAGCTTTCCTTGGGTTTGCTATGAGTGGCAAATAGGCTAGTTCGTAACTATTTAGCACGGCACTAGTGGATCCTTCCTAGGCATGATTATGGGAGAATCAATCAAGACTGTGGGGATTGGTCTATTGATTCAAGTAATCATTACTGTGCTCTCTCATAAACTTTTCTTGGATTGAACTGAAAGTAGTGCGAATGCAAGCTTGAGGTTTAGTCAAGATGAGGCTGGAAAGAGAGTCATCAGGAACGAAGGATCAAACACGTAAATCATTTTCTCTTCTTGGAGAGATGAATTGCAACGAGGTGTTAACTCATTGCTTATGTTCACATCATGCAAACAAGAGTCCCTATCTTGATGCATATTGGAGATGATGGTCTTACAATGGTGAGTTGTAGGATGGATAGCGGTGAAGTGCTATACCATTTTGTCTAGGCTTGCTATTGGAAGACTTGGGTTGCAATGCTCAATTCTTTTCCAGGGAACTTTGTTATTGCTCCTTGAGAAGCTTGGTGTTGGATTAGTGTTGAGTTTTGTTGGAAAGAGAGTGGCATGAGTTTGTCCATGTTGTGAACAAAAGTTAATGGTGTTAGGTGTTGTAAATCTCTATTGATGGGGTGTGGCATTTATGTTGAATTTTGTCGAATTAAGTTGGCACTTGATATTCACATAAACCTTTGCAATAATGACATAGGTGTAAGCGACTAAATTTTCCATTCTACTTTAGTCACTTAACCACACCTTCGACCACTTGGAGGAGTCTCACTCACAACCTCCTTAGCCCAATTCAGGACTTGGGACTTGCTAGCCCCGAGAATGGCATCCTTGCCACTCAACACTTGCACATGGTCCAAGTGCTCCACGTGTCCGGTCCCAAGACCGACACCCAAAGGTACCACTGACATCTCGGCCCGTTACGCTAAGGCCATGCCCACTCACTTTTGCTGCACTAGTGGTCCAATACCACTGGCATCACCATCCCGTCTCGCCAAGACTGGGCCATGTGTCCACGAGGGGTCATCCTAGATCCACTCCTTAGCATCCTTAGGATGCCCACAGACTTGGGGAATCGCCTTCCCCAAAGTCCCTTTTTCAGTTCCTACCAAGTCCCTTTCTGCCCCTGGCCGTGTTTGACAACACTGCCACTGGATCGAGGCCCACAGGCCCGACCACTAAGTCCCACGGTCCTCTGGGACTTCCTCACCTCACGACTGTGTCCTTGGTCACTACCCCAGAGGACTGCTCCTCTTCCTTTCCACAGTCTAGGCCTTTGGGGCAACTTTTCGGAACACCGTGGCCTTACGCGAGCCACCTGGGTACTCTCCCCGCCTTTCGCCTTTAGGTGCTCTAGCCATGGGCTTAGAGCGAGGTTCCGTTGAGCCACACCTGGTATCCAAGTAGGTAGTGCCACCCACACTTGGACTGGGAGCATCGGCCAGTCGATCTCCCGGGGGAACTAGAGCCGGCTCTTGAACACTTCACCAAGCTACCCCGCTTGTCGGTCCGTGTTCACTCTAGTCTTGGACTTCCCAGTGGGCAGCTCATCACCCAACACTGGGTCCGGCCTTCCTGGGCCAAACTGGCCTTTCCTGGCCAAACTGGCTCCACTGCAGTCCTCCCCCTACTATACTTTTGGGGCTCACCAAACCCCCCAGGGTCTGGGAGACGAACGCTTTGGGCTTTCACCCTCTCAGGCTCCGGACTCAGACTCGGACTCGGACTCGGACTCGGACTCGGACTCGGACTCGGACTCGGATTCGGACTCGGACTCGGGCTCGGGCTCGGTCTCGGCCTCGGCCTCGGTCTCGGTCCCGATCTCGGTCTCGGTCTCGGTCTCGGTCCCGGTCTCAGTCCCGGTCTTGGTCTCGACTTCGGACTCCATCTCGGACTCCATCTCGGGTCCATCTCGGGTCCATCTCGGACTCCATCTCGGACTCCATCTCGGGTCCATCTCAGACTCCATCTCGGACTCCATCTGGGGTCCATCTCGGGTCCACCTCGGACTCCATCTCGGACTCCATCTCGGACTCCATCTCGGACTCCATCTCGGGTCCATCTCGGACTCCACTTCGGACTCCAACTCGGACTCCACTTCGGACTCCAACTCGGGTCCATCTCGGGTCCACCTCGGACTCCACTTCGGACTCCAACTCGGGTCCATCTCGGACTCCACTTCGGACTCCAACTCGAGTCCATCTCGGACTCCACTTCGGACTCCAACTCGAGTCCATCTCGGACACTCCCACGTGTCATGTGTTGGTCCTTTTGGGTCCCTTTTTGGAGCCTCGCCTTTTGCTCTCTTCGTGCTCGTTCCTCGAGCACTTCGTTGGGAGTTCCACTCCCGCTCTTGACTTTTCAAGTCGGAGCTTTTGGTCCAAACGTGTTACGCTCGTTTGGCTCTCGCTTCGGCCACTACCATGTGGCGCCCTTCCGGCTCCACTTTGGGGCCTAGGGATTTTGTGTCTCACAACTCCACCACCCATAGATGAAGTTCGATGTCCTCATCGAACGGTAAACCCTTTCATAAAGTAACACCCACACGTGTTACCATTTCCATCCTTGGCACCTAGCCAATCTTTGTCTATGGCTTGACATCAAAGGCTCACCATGCCTTGTCCATCCTTTAAGGAGCGTAGTCTCTCCAACTTAGAGACTGATTGGACCACATGTAATGGTTCTCTCCTTTTATTGGTTTAGTTCTCGCTAAACCACTTAGAGACCCTTCTCTAAGTCAATCCCACTACTCCTTCTCGAGTAGTCTCAATTTCCATCGATATAACCTTTGCACTTTGGAACTTTGAATTTTGACTTCTTGGAGTCAATTTCCTAGGTGTCTCCAACACCTTGCATTGCACAGATTGTGCGACTCCACTTCCCTATCCTAGGAAGTTCATTACTTGAGGGCACCATCATCCTCTCTTCTATTTCGTGCCACCTTGGGCACTAAGTTCCATTTATCACACTTTGTGCTAGGGTTGTCCATCGCCCTATCATTTGGCTACCTTACCGCTCCCTCCCTTGGAGCTTCCACTTTCGCCAAATCGGAGCAATTCGGAATCCCTCCTTGGAAACACACTTCCTTTCCCGCAACTTGTTAGCGTCCAACACATTAAAGCTCTATTTCGTTAAAGTGGGAATTGTCATTATCCCACTTGTAAAATAAGGTTTCCAAACCTTTATATAGTATATAAATATAACAAAATTCAACTGCATTGAGGCACATGCCATTTTATTTTAAACAAGGAAATGTCTACTCAATCACTTCTCCTCCCCCTGCCACTGCTTCACCTTTCTCTTCTCCTTGTCATCGTCGTCCAATTTCTTTCCATCCTTTTAATATTGGCTCAGTTGCTCCGAGTCTAGGTGGAGCCCAAGTCCCCATTCAATCTTTACTTTCCCATTATTAATAAAACAACTTCGTAGACTTCCAATAACATGCTGTAACACTTCTAGTATAATGCAAATCCTCTCAAAGAATTGTCTTTTAATATTAATACAATGGCATGGAACCCCATGCCATAATAAGTTACATTTTTAAATAAATACATGCCATCTCAGACTGTTATTTTTTGCCTCCAACGCCTATACAATAATCTTGGAATTTCATCACTCTTCTGCTTCAATTTCTCCACCCACTCATCAGATACTAGCCTGTGGTTGTATTTGCTTTGGATGTCGATACGGCTCACGTCGATTGTATATACTTTGTTGGAATAGTAACAAGTACTATTATCTGCGACGATTTTTGCTGCCTCTTCTTGCTCTTTCTGCTCTTTGCGGCTCTTCTTTTTGGTGGGTGTAGTGTTCGAACCCGAGGCAATGGCATCACTGAGTAGCTTCTTTTTTGGAGCAGGAGAGTCGGACGTCGGCTTGAGCTTGACCACCCTTTTCTGCTTCGAGGTAGTTTCCAGATCGACCCCCTTCCCCTTTGCTTCGCGAACTGGAGTCACTCTCAACGGCTCAATGTTGGAATATAGTTTTTGAACATCGCCGTAGGTGAGGTCCGTGGATTCCATGTGATCTTCATAGACCCGCAGCGTCTTTGAAATTGTGGGCCTCCTGGACAACCTCTCCCTAGCTCCCTCTAGGAATTCCTCATAGCCGCTGCCCCCCTCCGGGAAGCTGCTAGGATGTGCAAGGTGGATCTTGAAGGCAGACGCTGTCTCTACCACAAGTGCCAGTCCATATTCTTGCATGGAACTGCATGGAGTGTCTGTCACTTGGATGAGGATCCCCATGCATTCTTTTCTCCCACCATCTGTGTTGTACAGCCTCAGATCCTCGCCTTCCATCCCGAAAGTCCAACTAGTGAGCTCCTCCCCCTTCTCTGCATCCACATTGACAGTGGCTGGAAGAAGAACGCAATTCCTCGCCTGTTCAGAAATGCACAACAATTAGAGCTGACAGATGAAAAGCTAGTAGCTGGAAATAACGTGAGGCCACACGCCATTCACCACTGCATCAGATGTCTTGAGGCTGCATCCTAAGATGGCGTGAGGCTACATGCCATCTGTAACCGGACTGCACTCGAGAGCCCAATCGGTGCATGCCAATGTTGCTACTAAATGGCATGTGGCCTCATGCCATTTTCTACTTGGCCTAAAAGACTTACCATTTGAAGCCGAATGGAGGCGTGACAACCGGACTCGCTGGCGAATGTGCACTGTGTGTGCAGCGGATCGTAGCAGCAAGGCTACTCTGCCACTTACAGTTGGAGAGTGGCGCTGAAATCTCCCGGGACGCCAAGTGGGCTGCGTGTGGGTGGCGGAGTGGGCGGCGGAGTTAGCGGCGAAGTTACAAACTGGGTGTGTCTTGAAGTGGACGCCGATGCACACGAGCGCGATGCGAGCACGAGTGTGATGCAAGCACGAGTGGACGCCAATGCACACGAGAAACCTGTAGAGAAGTGGGAGCGCGATGCGAGCGCGAGTGTGCGAGCGCGAGTACGAAGCAAAATGCAAAACCTAACCTCACACGCGCGAAATGTCACGACGGTTGGTAATCCTACCACGTCATCATTTCTCGGACTTGGGCGCCACCATTAATTTCTGGATCGGCAAGCGCATGCGTGAAATCCAAAAGAAATCCGCAACGTCATCATTCCTTGGACTGCATACACGCGAAATCCAAAAGAAAGATCATGATTGGGATATCATTTAATACCCTCGCTATATTTATACCATGCATGATTGGATATTCCAAAGCATCTTGTATTTCCAAAAATGCCAGATGTTCAGCTAAATAAATTGTCAGAGGATTTGATGTGACGTTCAAGCATGTGGGCTCATGCAATTTTGATCCCAAAAAATGCACCAAAAAATGCTCGGTGTCATCTGGTGTTATCTCTTGAATGGCGTGGGGCCGCATGCCATTTTCAGGAGCACATAGGAGTATATTCCTAGAATATTCTGACACGCGCGAGATTGTTTTGAGTTTCCTGGAGATCCAACCGTTAGATCGCAACTAGATTTTACAGAATGGTATACAATGTCCTTCTTGATGACCCTGCAAAGAAGCATCTCGATCGAACACCACATGAGACCACACAAGCCTTACAATGTTTCAGGGGCATTTGCCATAGATCCGACCGTTATTTTGCTCCAAGATTCTACAGTTTGGTGTGCATTGACCTTTCCATCGACACTGCAAAGGGACATCACAATCAGATGCGGGATCACAAGAAACCAACTTCACTAACTCTGGTTTCACCAAGATCTACGTAAGGAGTTATGAAATGAAAGGACCCTCTCTATTGAAATGTGTTTATGGTCCTAGGGGCATTGTGACATATCAAAGGATTTTGCATCAAGTTCTATATTTGCATGTTTATCAGGCTACTGAATTGCTAAACCCTAAACCCTAAACCCTAACCCTAAACATGTGGCAAATGCTGCGTGAAGAAAGATGCCCTTTCTGGGCAAATGCTGTAAGAGGCAGATTCCGAGCAGATGTATCTCAGGCCAGCGAAGGGGACAAACGAAAGCTAGCTATAAACATGACGGGATGCAAATAGATTACTAGGCTGGTCCTGCGAAAATCAAAAACCATAATTGAAAACATTGAAAATGCAAAAAGAAAGGTTTATAATATTTTTGAATTTTAAGCAACCAAATGAATGTAAGTAGGGCATGTGTTTGTAAGTTTAAAAATGCCTCAACCACTTAAATTCCCAAGTAAATAAAGCTGTTTCTATTTTTGGTACATGTAAACTTTATAGCGTGTGGGCTCATGCAATTTTGAACCCAAAAATGCACCAAAAAATGCTCGACTAGCATTATTCTTTGAATGGCGTGTGGCCTTATATTGCCATAAATGGACGTACACACACAGCATAATTATTCCTTTACATGGCGAATAATCTTGGCGCGGATCGCTGACATGGCATGGCAAAGTTCGAATCACTGACATGGCACAGCTGGATCGAGGCAAGGACATGATGTGACAAAGTTCAACCTCCGACAGCAAAGTCTAGAAGCTACTCAGTTTGAAATTTGTCAGAGGAATCATAAGATCTGGTTTGTCAGAGGATTTGATGTGACGTTCAAGCGTGTGTTATTTTTGAATTCTCGAACTCATTCCTAGGTCTATCATTTTTGTGCGCCGTGTTCTTGGTTCCGCTGAGCGCAGTGAGCGCTGCTTGTGTAAGCGGCGTTGTGAGCTGTGGTTTATGTGTCTACAAGCGGTTGCGACATTGCGAGCGCCATTGCGAGCGGCAGTTTATGCGAGTGGCAGTTTGTGCGAGCGGCGCTACGAGCAGTTGCGGTGTTGCGAGCGGCGCTACGAGTAGTTGCGGTGTTGCGAGCGGCACGGTCTTTGGTGTGGCTACCGCTTCCTCTTGATATTCGGCACTTGTGCTTCCTGGTATGTTCACCATGGAATGGTTTAGGACCACATTTAGAAATGGCATGAGGCCACATGCCATCTTGGGCCCTTGCAATTTCATGGCTAGCGTATTGTCATAGTATGTCTTGAGTCCCCAGCACCTATGTGTTTATCATGATGGCATGAGGGCTCATCCCAATTTTGTGAATGCGAAATTTCACGTGGGTGTCAATAGCATGTTTGAATAATGGCATGTGGCCTCATGCTATTGAGGTTGTTTGGTATGTTATGATTTAGGCCATTCTCCAATCATTTTTTGTATGGTCTTAACTTCTTTTCTGCACTTTCAGAATGGCCTTCAGGGTTGGGGAAAAGGTTTACATTTTGAATGGTGGGAAGAGAGTTGCAAAAGGGACCCTTGTGTCTATGGATCGGAACTTTGTTATACACTGTCAAAGGCTTGGGGAAGGCAATGCTGCTGTATCAGTAGAGACTGTCTTCGATGGGAATGTGGTCGCTATTGAACGAGGAGAGATGGTCGTCGGGGTAAATGTTGTTGTTGCCTTGAAAAATCTGCAGAAGAAAGCAGATGTTGGGGACAGCGCAAGTGCGACGCATGTTCCCTCCGTGGATCTTAAGAACCGTGCTACATGGATTCAGGCAAAGGTGTTTCTAAACAACCCCGAGGGGGAGGTGGTAGCTGAGGGCTTAGCCACAGTTGTCGATCCAAGAGATGCGGTTGCTAATCAAGAATTGGGCTGGGATGATATTGGAGTTGCGATTTTAGAGGTTGTTGACACAGAAGAAAATAGTCTGACTATTGGAAGCATTGTGCGGTGGAAATTGAGGCACTTAGTGTTTGAGAATGTGAAGGATTCACAATCAAACACCACTACAACTGATGACAGAACATCTCTTCATGGGAAAAGAAAGTACACCTTCCTAAAGCGCAGCCAAAGGGATCTAAGCAACGAACCGAAAAGGCAGAAAATGGCGATGGAGGTTCGAATGGTCTCGACAGTTGCTTGTTGCAAGAGGAGGTGCTGTCAACATGCTGATTGGGATGCTATTGAAGAGGAGAGAGCAAGATACAAGACATTGTCCTAGAAGGCAGCTCGCAATTTTGTGTATGAGGCATTACGGTCATCTGTTGATGCTTCAGAACATCAGGTGGGGGGCATGGTCTTCCAGAGGGGTTTGGTCTGCATGAAGGCATGGAGAATCATTTATGGAGTCCCTCGAACCACATTCTACAGAATCAAAACTGAGTTCGAGGAACAAAGGGTTCAACAGGCAGTCCATGGGAACGACGGTATGCACAAAACCAGGGGTCATGTTGTATATGGAGAGGCAATCTTCAAGAGGTTTGTCGAGACATGTAGCGAGCAGCAACCACATAAAACCCGCCTCTTGGAAGATGGAACACGAGACACCCAACGAGTTCTCCCTTCCATGTATACCAAGGGGGCCATATTGGAAGATGTGAATCGGGAACTCCAGAGTAATGGCTACAGGAAGCTGAGCCAATCTAGATTTAGTAGATTGTGGAGCAACAGGTTCAGGGATGTGAGTATAGGAAAGTACTCCAGCTTTTCAAAGTGTGACGAGTGCACTGCTATCAAAATGGCTTTGTCGAAGAATTCTTGCAGCGCTCAAGAGCGAGAGACGTTGGTTAGAAGGCGGCTCGACCACAACATCGAGCAGAGAAGCTGCAGGACTGCATATTATCATAACAGGATTCTCTCCATGGAGAGACCTGACTCTTACCTCTGCATCATCCACGACAAAATGGACCGGAAAAAGACGTGCTTACCTCGACTCAATCCTGCCCCCAAGGCAATCTCTTCATCCATGCAGCTGCCTGTGTCTCTGTTTGGCATAATCGCTCATGGGCATGGTGCCCAGAACTATGGGAACTTCTTTGTACCTCTATGGGGTGGCGGGGGTGCAAACATGATGATTGCGTCCCTAGCAAAACACTTAAGGTCTCTGCAAAGTGCGCAGACTAAGCTGAACGGCCAACCCTTGCATAAGGCCCTTGTCTTTCGAACCCCATACAGGGTTCAGCTGGAGGAGGAGCAAAGGCTTGCAGTATCGCGTGGGGCCCCATGCCATCCCAGTGAATATGTTGGCCGTCAGATTGTAGGGTTATCACGTGCGGCCTCATGCCATTCCGACGAGGCTAGTCGCCCGGTGAATGCACAGCCTCATCCAAACGAAGCAGAATCTCAAGGAAGTTCTTGCGGCCGATGTGGCCTTCCACCCCATCTTCTGCTCCAAACAGACAATGCTGGCAGTGAGAACAAAAACATGTACATCTTCGCGTACTTGGCGATGCTTGTTGCCAAAGGCATATTTGAAACGGTTACACTTGGCTTTCTCATGGTTGGGCACACTCATGAAGACGTCGATGCCATGTTCAGTCACCTGGCAGAGTCCCTCCGGCGATCCAATGTCCTCACCCTCCCACAACTCTACGATGAATTCCAAAATTGCATCAAAGGCACTGTTGAAGCTGCACTTGTGACAGAGGTTCCAGACTTTAAGGGGTTTGTAAGAGGCTACATCAGGGACAGATCCGAAATGCTGATTGGCCACTCCAAGCCTCTTCAGTTTCATTTCAGCATGCGTGACGGTGCTCCAGTGATGAGGTACAAGATGAGAGAATGGGACACAGTGTGGCTGCCAGTGGACGGCATTGAACTCTTCAAGAGAGATCCCATAACTGGGGAACCTATGATTCCTCAGGGTTCCCCACGGCCGATGCACCCGGATGGACTCAAAGACCAGGAAAGTATAGTGGCCGGGATTAGACAGCATATTGCCTTCTGGAAGAGGGGGTTGGTGTTTGGTGGAGAATCCTATTTTAATATCTGGATATCTGGATATCTGCTATCCAAAATGGGCCGGTTGTATATGAAGAATTGGAAGAGTCCTTTTGGCTAGAACCCAGAGCACCAGATAGTAGCGGAACAATGTCCTCTGGAAATGCAGTGACAGATAACGATGTTGAGGAACACTATTGTGGGCCGAGGAACAAGAAGCTGGATTCAGCATTCAATCCAGTACAGGTCTGCAAAGGAATGGTCGTGCTTGTCAGACCCAGTAATAAAAAACAAATGATATGGGTGGGGCGCTGCATCACTGATGCAGAGGAGGACGCGGAAACTAACTCCTTCAATGTAACTGTGGAGTGGTTCAAGCCAAGTTCCGGATATACGAAGGATTGCCTAGAAAAGAGATGGGTGCTGAATCCAAGGGATCCCAGCATGAGCATATCGGTGGATAATGTTGTGTATGGTTGGATGCGGAAGCAGAGTGCCACCATCACCTTGCCAGACCATGCAAGAGATGCAGCAAGAGCATTCATAACCCGGGTTCAAGGTGAGATTCATTAATATTCCTTTACTAAGTTTCTAATGTATTTTATTTCAAGGTGAACAATCCGAATCTGAATCAGAGGAGGCGTGATGGCATGTGGCCCTTTGCACTAGTATATCTTAATACCGGTCTGAGAAATAGAATGGCATGTGCCCTCAAGCCTTTTACTAAATCACCTTTGAAAGAAATGCAAGCCTCTATGTCGTAAAAAAAAGGTACTAGAGAAATTCCTTAATAATATGAATGTTATTTAGTTTCATGAAAATACACTAAGGGTCAAATGAGTTAAATGACTTCTCCAGACTAGCAATGCCTCTTGCTACACCTTCACAATTAGATTCGTTAGAAAAAGATAACATTGAATAATATCTAAATGTTCTCACCATTAAGTTATATGTCTGGCTAATAGGAATGACGTTCATCTTGGAAAGCTCACCACACGCTCAATGAACAAACAAATAGTGTGTGTGCGCATGCCATCGCTCTTCTTTAGCTTCAGATTCGACTTGTTCACCTTGACAATGAGATTTATTATACAACCAGATGGACTCAGTCTGGACACAAAGTCACCGCGCGAGTCACCATGCCCCAGATATGTCTAGCCCCTGGA
Organism: Selaginella moellendorffii; assembly: GCF_000143415.4. Lineage (NCBI taxonomy): Eukaryota > Viridiplantae > Streptophyta > Lycopodiopsida > Selaginellales > Selaginellaceae > Selaginella > Selaginella moellendorffii. Next base: position 225,231 of record NW_003314346.1, read on the forward strand.
CAAAAAACATATAATTTCACGTCATTTTCAAATACTTGAAAATTTGTACCTAGTCCCATTTTACTGAATAAATCCCACTTTAACGAAATAGAGCTTATTAGTGTTCTTCGCCTAACTTTGTCACTTGGATTCCTTCCAAGGGATTCCACGGCCCTATCTTGGCCACTCATCTTTTGCTCTTATCCGTTGATTGTTGCACCAAGCAACATCGAATCTCTACCTCCCTCCTTGAGGTTTAGGACCATCCGTTGACTCTACTTGAGTCATCCAGCAATTTTGGACTTGGTTAATCCACAGACCCGTAAGGTCCTACTTGTGAGGCACTAGCTCACTGGAATACACTTCTTGCATTCCTGTCCTACTCAAAAGGACTATTTTCACAAGTGTTACTCCGACACTTGATTTTGTTCTCTGGGGGCAACCTTTGCCCCTTAGGACTACTTGTCCATGTGATGAGAACACCAACTCATCCACTTAATACACCCCGAACTCCTGGGGTTGTTCCAGCATTTATTAGAGGTAGCCCCGGCTACCTTTTCAAGGACTTGAGTCCTCTTCCGTATTTGACCTCCCACGGTCATTACTTCTGGTCTCACATTCATGAGCACCAACCTCAACTATATGAGGAAAATCTTGTGACTCCTTTATTGCTTTGGAGTCTTTATCTTTCCCGTGATCCCAACTTTAGTTGTTTCCCACAACAACCTTAGCCAATTTGCTGAGACAAATGCTCATTCGGATCACACCCTCAACTCAATGAGGAAAACCTTGCACTATTCCCAAGATCCCAAAGTCGTTCCATTATTGGCCCTTTTCTATCCACCACCTCGTCTACAAGTTCACACATGAACTGTAATGGAGAGCCATGTCTTCCCGACTTGCTACTCCTCAAGGATAGGCCCACTCCTCGGACCTTCCGATGCCAACACTAGTGGTGATATACTTGAGCACCAATAAAAGTCAGACTAAGGAACAGCTCCGATACCAAATTGTAAACGACTAAATTTTCCATTCTACTTTAGTCACTTAACCACACCTTCGACCACTTGGAGGAGTCTCACTCACAACCTCCTTAGCCCAATTCAGGACTTGGGACTTGCTAGCCCCGAGAATGGCATCCTTGCCACTCAACACTTGCACATGGTCCAAGTGCTCCACGTGTCCGGTCCCAAGACCGACACCCAAAGGTACCACTGACATCTCGGCCCGTTACGCTAAGGCCATGCCCACTCACTTTTGTTGCACTAGTGGTCCAATACCACTGGCATCACCATCCCGTCTCGCCAAGACTGGGCCATGTGTCCACGAGGGGTCATCCTAGATCCACTCCTTAGCATCCTTAGGATGCCCACAGACCTGGGGAATCGCCTTCCCCAAAGTCCCTTTTTCAGTTCCTACCAAGTCCCTTTTTGCCCCTGGCCGTGTTTGACAACACTGCCACTGGATCGAGGTTTAGGTTTAGGGTTTAGGGTTTAGGGACTTGCTAGCCCCGAGAATGGCATCCATGCCACTTAACATTTGCACTTGGTCCAAGTGCTCCACGTGTCTGATCCCATGACCGACACTCAAAGGTACCACCGACATAGCAGCCCGTTACGCTAAGGCCATGCCCAATCACCTTTGCCACACTGGTAGTCCAATACCACTTGCATCACAGTCTTGGCTCTCCAAGACTAGGCAAACCATCCGTGAGTGGTCATCTCAGATCCACTCCTTAGCACCCTTAGGAGGCCCACCGATAAGAGGAATAGCCTTCCCCAATATCCCTCTATCAGTCCCCACTAAGTCCCTTTCTGCCCCTGGTCGTGTTTGCCAACACTGCCACTGGATCGAGGCCCACAGGCCCGACCACTAAGTCCCACAGTCCTCTGGGACTTCCTCACCACACGACTGTGTCCTTGGTCACTACCCCAGAGGACTGCTCCTCTTCCTTTCCACAGTCTGGGCCTTTGGGACAACATTTCGGAACACCGTGGCCTTACGCGAGCCACATGGGTACTCTCCTCGCCTTCTGCCCTTGGGTGCTCTAGCCATGGGCTTAGAGCGAGGTTCCGTTGAGCCACGCCTGGTATCCAAGTAGGTAGTGCCACCCACACTTGGACTGGGAGCATCGGCCAGTCGATCTCCCGGGGGAACTAGAGCCGGCTCTTGAACACTTCACCAAGCTACCCCGCTTGTCGGTCCGTGTTCACTCTAGTCTTGGACTTCCCAGTGGGCAGCTCATCACCCAACACTGGGTCCGGCCTTCCTGGGCCAAACTGGCCTTTCCTGGCCAAACTGGCTCCACTGCAGTCCTCCCCCTTACTATACTTTTGGAGCTCACCAAACCCCCTAGGGTCTGGGAGACGAACGCTTTGGGCTTTCACCCTCTCAGGCTCCGGACTCGGACTCGGACTCGGACTCGGACTCGGGCTCGGGCTCGGTCTCGGTCTCGGCCTCGGCCTCGATCTCGGTCCCGGTCCCGATCTCGGTCTCGGTCTCGGTCTCGGTCCGGGTCTCGGTCCCGGTCTCGGTCTCGACTTCGGACTCCATCTCGGACTCCATCTCGGACTCCATCTCGGGTCCATCTCGGACTCCACTTCGGACTCCAACTCGGGTCCATCTCGGGTCCACCTCGGACTCCATCTCGGACTCCATCTCGGACTCCATCTCGGACTCCACTTCGGACTCCAACTCGGGTCCATCTCGGGTCCACCTCGGACTCCACTTCGGACTCCAACTCGGGTCCATCTCGGACTCCACTTCGGACTCCAACTCGAGTCCATCTCAGACTCCACTTCGGACTCCAACTCGAGTCCATCTTGGACACTCCCACGTGTCATGTGTTGGTCCTTTTGGGTCCCTTTTTGGAGCCTCGCCTTTTGCTCGCTTCGTGCTCGTTCCTCGAGCACTTCGTTGGGAGTTCCACTCCCGCTCTTGACTTTTCAAGTCAGAGCTTTTGGTCCAAACGTGTTACGCTCGTTTGGCTCTCGCTTCGGCCACTACCATGTGGCGCCCTTCCGGCTCCACTTTGGGGCCTAGGGATTTTGTGTCTCACAATAGGCATTGCCCATAGTGTTGCTTGATTGATGATCAAGTCATTGTGATTTATATCATATCCATGTGATAATGAGCAATATGTTTACGAAGTTGCTTGGGTAAATGATGATCAACCCCAAAGTGGTTGATGGAGAAGCTAGTCTACTTGCACGAAGTAGCATTGTAGTAGCTTTGACTAAATTCTTAATGATGGTCCATTATGCTAAGCTTAAGTTGGCACCTTGTTTCCTTGAGTTTGCCCATTAGATGTTGGAAAAGAGTTAAAGCATTCACTTGCTATGGCTTGTTGGTTGATCTGTTAGCACTTGGAGTAGATTGTTGGATGGAGAAGATGTGTAGTTAGGGCATTGACATCACTAGCACTTGTGTTAGTGGAAGTGGCATTGTTACTTCGAGTGATGAGGAATTTTCCTTGGACCTTGATTTTCTATGTCATTTTTTTTGTTAGTGTTTTGACTTCACATTAGATCTTGAAGGTGATTGAAGAAGGGTGTTAGTGTAATGTGGATATCCAAAGATGTGGTCTTCGTGATCAAGCCTTAGATGTTCATTTTGCACTTTGTGGATGTTGGTGTTGGATATCGGTTAGATGGACAAAGATGTTTGATGCTTAAGCATACTATTGGGTCATGAGAATTTGTGTTAAAGTGAATCTATGTGAAGTTGTTAGTAAGAGGAAGTTTGTTGAATTTTGAAAGTTTGTATTCCTAGACTGAGAGTTATTCTTTCTCTGGGATGGAAAATTTTCCACAAATTTTCTTAGACTTTTCCAATAGCTGATCTGTTGATCACTTTGTTCGAAAACCATTCCATTTTCATAAGCCAGTACAAACTAGTGAAGGGGTTGGAGTTGACTTTGGTTAGCTTAGACTTTAATAGATAGTTTGTATGATGAAACCTGAAAGGGATGCTAACTTTTGGGGCTAAGGCAATTGAGTTGGATAGAGTCTGGAGTTGGTGTACCTTACATTTCGTTAGACTCTATGAGAGTAGTGAGCTCTCACTGATCTTGACTTGGTCTTGGTAGCCTTGTGCCTTGGCTGAGGATGGTGATATCCAACTTAGTTGTTTGAGGTTGAGATGTTGGTACCCATACTATAGCTTTGTCTATGAGGAGGTTGTGTACCAATATGAGTCCATCTCATGGTCTACACTTTAGTTTCAACTAAGTGTTGATTATGTATAGCTAGCCTCTTCAAGGCATGCTCAGAGCTATTGATTAGACGTGTTGGTGAGCTTATTGCGGTTGAGTTGGATTCGAGTGGTCATTTGGTTCGTGCTTGTCCATGAACCTTTATCTCGTACTAGGATATTAAGTTCATGTTAAACAAATATATAACTTGATGGTATGAGTTTAGTGTTTGGGTCTTGTGAAGGCACGTTGAAGAGTGATTGTTGGTTGTTTTGCGACTAGTGATTGTTTGTAGGCTTTGTCAAAGACTTTTGACACTTGCTTCACTTGATGATGATTTAGCATGATGGGTTTGCTTTACCAGATGGTGTTGCAGAGGATCGTGTTGTTGGCATTACATGGTTTTCCATGTTAGCATATTGACTCTACCTCTGTCGATATCATTTAGTTGGGTTTAGTCTATGGTGTTGGATTTCATTGAGTCTTGGACGTGGTGATTCACTCCTTGAAGATGTATTATTTGTAGCTAGGTATTGTTGAAGGATTAGTCTCGAATACTAAATATAGTATTTTCGACTTTGGTTAGCTTGGTTACTAAAGAGCTTTGAGTGGTGATTCACTCTTACTTTCTTCTAGCTTTGTTATGGTGTTGATGGCATTGAAGTGATGCTTTGTCATTGACATTGTTGATATTGAGATCTGAGTGAAATGAGATATCTTTCCAGGGATTGATATTGAATTTCATTAGTCTTGATGAAGATAGTGTTGATGATTTAGCTTCTTTGTGTTGTTGGCATTCATACATTTGCTAATTAGCAACTGTGTTGACGTTCAAATGAACTGAGTGGCAAGTTGAGTTAGTTGTGTTTTAGATGAGGTTGCTTAGTAGGGGTTGAGCTTTGAGCTTTTCTTTGAAAGTGATTTAGCCATGGATTATGCTAACTTTACAAGACGAAGAGTTAGTGATTGATATTGAATGATTGAATCTTTGTTGGAGTTGAGTTGGAATATATTGATCATTAATGATTCTTTTTGTGCTTGTTATGAAGTGAGTTACGTTTTGCTATAGATGGATTCATAGAGGATCGTTTAGTGATCACTTGTTGAGCATAGCTTCATTATGTTTAGCTTTTGGATTGATGTAGACATGCTCTTCATTAGCTTTGGCATTATGAAGTTTAGCTTATGGATGTGTTGAGAAAGATATTGTGGGTTATACCCTGATTTCTTCTTTAGCATTGAAGTTAGTTCATGCAAGACTTATGATCATTATAAACAAAGACTTAGCTATAGGCTTCTTCAAGTTTTTGATTCTTTGAGTTTTTATGCTCAATGTTCCATTTGTTAAAAGTTATTGGGGAAGGCATTTTGGCTCATTAGCTTCGATGTTGAAGTTGGCTTTTGCATCTAGCAATCATTGGTGATGATTGACTATCATCTAGGATAATTGATTTTTCAATGATAGTGATCTTGGTGGTTCCTATACTCAACAACTAGTTTATTAGATGATACCTTACTTGGAATACTTTTGTGTTCTAATCTAAGATATATTCACTGATAATTACGACTCTAAGATATCATTGTCTATGACTTTGATATTATCCATCTATTAATCTTTGAGTTTGGGCCAGTATAGGCAGGCTGGCTTTGGCACTTCGTGTGCATGTTGAAATCTCAAGTCATGGGGTAGCTACTATCGACTGGTCACATCACCCGCCTCTCTGTCGGTGTTCCTTATTCCATTAAAAGGGCGTGACTGTGTAAACAACTCTAATTGCCTATTTACAGTAGTCTATCTAAACCTTACCGATGGGTTTGGTTTCTTTGCTCATGAGGGTTGGGGCCTTCGGCTTCTCTCTCTATGTCTTTGCGGGCAAGGGCATATCACACTTTTGTAAGCTGGGTGACTCCCAGAGCAGCAAGGGTGGTTAACTTTGTTGGTAATTTTCCTTGTCAGCGACGGCCGGAAGGTGTCTGAGGTGGTAGCGCATCCGCGTTAGACAAAGAGGTTACCCCCTAACTCATTTAAGTTGGTGCATTTCTTACATAGTGTGAGTACCGTGAACTTTTTCTGGAGTTGTTTCCTTGGCAGTATTCTAGACTGGAATATGCATCAATGAGGACATCGATCTTCCCCAAGGGGGGGAGAGTGTCGCGAATGTGACTTTGAGTATCGAAAGTTACCTGTTGACCAGTCCTTTCGGATATTCTTTCCTTACTACAACGATGGCAGGAGGTCGGTATTGCTGGATCCGTTATCAGTCTCTGTCTGAGCTAGTTGAGAAACTGGTCATCACATGCGCACTTAGACCGGAAGGGCACTAAGGAAGGAAATCCTAAGTTGTCATTTGTCAAGCAAACTTGACACGGTGATGAGAAACTTATGATGTTGACTTGCATTTACTAGTGTTGGGAACCCTTGCAATATTGAGCTTGGTCCCTCAATATTCGCTAGATGATAGCTTACTGTGTTTGCTAAACACCCTCGCTATCATGCCCTTTGTGTTAGTCTCATTTCGGTCCCAAATGCTATTTATGAAAAGTGTCCAGATTTGCTCATTTACATATTTACGGAATGTAGAGATGGGCCTGAACACAATGGAGTTCGTCCCGTGTCCAAATTCACAATTTAGGGACATTCTATATTTAGTAAGTTTCGAGCTTGACCCAGAGACTAACTCCTGATACTAAGGGAAGCTTGGGGTGAAAGCCCAAAGCGTGTGTTCCTCAAGGGGGGGGGGCGGGGGGGGGGGGGCTTTGGGGGGTTCCCAATGTATAATAAGGTTAATGGGTAGGTCTGGCATGGCTGACCCACCTAAGGCATAGTCTAGCTCCCCCTTGCGGGCTTGTCCTTGTTCTGCGTCCGGGTTGGGTCTAAACCCAAGTTTCATTCCATGCTAACTGGGGGAGTACCCATGCTCTCACGTTACGCCACCGGTATGCCGAAATAGCGCCAGACTCCGTTTGGCTGTGTTTTGCGTGCTGGTCTTGGCATTAGGATGTTGGTTGCTCCAGGACTATTCCAAGTTGCTCCGGGCTCTTGTCCCTTCACTCCTTGGGTTGTATGCTCCAGAGTTGCTTCGTGGTTCGGTTCCCATCACTCCTTGGCTCCATGCTTGGGAGTTTGGCACCGTTCCTTCGGTTCAGTAGGCCCAAGGCCCTCAACCTCGGGTTCCACAACCACTGTTCCTTTGGACACGTGGCATTGTGACATTGTGGCATCTGTCACGTGGCATAAAGAGGGTTTAGGTTCCGCTTCGTGGTGTAATCCTATGGTAAATCACTATAGGATAAAGGGTAAAAACCATGTGCATTAACAGTATGTTAAGGTTACTAACCAGATCAAGGTAGCAGAGGAAGATGTCGAGAAGACAACCTGTCGAACATGGTATGGGAGTTTTGAGTTTTTGGTGATGCCCTTTGGGCTATGCAATGCACCGGCAATGTTTTCAGCGCTGATGAACCACATCTTTGTACCCTATCTAGATCACTTCATGGTCGTGTATATTGACGACATCCTGATCTATAGCGAGACGCTAGAAGAACATGCCAAACACTTAACGAAGGTGTTTGAGAAACTAAGGGAACACAAACTGTATGCTAAAGAGAACAAATGCGACTTTGCTCAACAAAAGGTAAAGTTTCTCAGGCATGTGGTGGGCTAAGATGGGCTCAAGGTGGACCCTAAAATGGTCCAAACGATCCAGGAATGGGAGTGACCATCGAATGTACATGAGTTGAGGGCGTTTTTGGGGTTATGCAACTGCTACCGAAAATTTATCAAACACTATTCAAGAGTAACCCTGCCTTTAACAGACCAAACGGGTAAAGGGAAGATGGTATAGACAGCGGAATGCAAGGCGGCATTTATCCACCTCAAAGAGAAGTTGAGGAAGACACCCGTGTTAGTGTTACTTGACTTTGGTAAAGACGTTGAGGTAAAAATAGATGCTTTGGACTTTGCATTGGTTGTAGTTTTGAAGTAAGACAACCATCCAGTGGCATTGTTCTCGAAGAAGTTGGACAAGGCTCAGCAAAAGTGGCCTGCCCATGAGAAGGAATTATTTGTGGTGGTCAAGGTGCTCAAGGAGTGGCGACACTACCTTCGGAGGCATTTCAAAGTTTACACGGATAATGTGGCAATGAAACACTTCTTGTCACAACCCGACATAAGAGGGAAATAAGGTCGGTGGGCCAATGCTTTGGCTAAGTTTGATTGCGAAATTCTGTATAAACCTGGGAAGAGCAACATCGTGGCAGATGCTCTAAGTCGAAATGCAAGCTTGAAGTTGGTGATATCTAGCATGACAACAACCTTTTGGGACGATGTGCGAACAGCATATGAGAACGATGGTCTAGCACAAGAAGTGTTACTGAGGAACCAAGAGGTGCGAGAAGCTCACCAAGGAGGCGAGTTGCTAATAGAAGAGAAAAAAGATTATATAGAATGTAATGGACTCATCTATTATAAAAAAACAAGGGTGTATGTTCCTGAAGGGGAACTAAAGAAGGTAGCCTTAGAAGAGTGTCATGACGGACCTCTTGCAAGACACAGCAGAGTGCCCAAGATGATGGGCTTACTCAAGAGGAAGCATCACTAGCCAGATATGGCTAAGGACGTTCAAGATTATGTAAAGATATGTCTAACATGTCAACAAGTCAAAGCCGTGACTAAGGCTAGTGGGGGCTTGTTACAAAGCATCCCAATTCCAAATCGGCCGTGGAAATGTCTTATGATAGACTTCATCACAGAACTCCCTCCAAGTGAGGGGTTCGATGCGATATTCGTGGTGGTGGAACAATTTTCGAAGATGGCACATTTCATACCCACCACAATGGAAGTGGATGCGGAAGGTGTGATAAAGCTGTTCTTCAAACAAGTGGTTCGAGTGTGGGGAAGGCCAGAAGAGATCATCTCAGATCGAGATAAGATCTTCACCAGTAGGTTCTAGAGGACTCTCCTAGAATAGTATTACACCAAGTTGAAATTCAACACAACCTATCACTCACAAATAAGTATTGGGTATTAAGTTAAGTTTGATGGCACTAACACTTCTTGACAGACAGACGAACAGAAAGGGTGAATAGGCAGCTGGAGAATTATTTGCCATGTTATTTCTCAGGAGATTAGACCGATTGGGTAAGTCATTTGGGACTTGCGGAAATGTGCTATAACAACTCACCACACTCGAGTATCAGGGTGAGTCCATGAGAAGTCATCAATGGGAGCTATTGAAAGTGCTGTGGAACTTGGCGTGGCTGAGTATTATGGAGAGTTACTTGCAGTGGAGGCATTCACGGCAAAAAGACTCAACATTTGGAATTTAGTGAGGGATTCCTTGGAACAGGCTCAACAAAGGCAAACCAAATACATGAACCAAAAGCGCCAGGATGTAGAGTTCCAAGTTGGGGAGAAGGTGTGGCTGAACACCAAGAACCTTAGGCTACCAAGTGGGATCAGCAGAAAGTTGACCCAAAGGTAAAAATGCATATATTCCTGTAAATGAATTGATCTTGAGTTCCTTAAGCAGGTTCGCAAGGCCTTACAAGATTGAGGTACGAATCGGTAAAGTGGCTTACCATCTCCGACTTCCTCAAAAGATGGGGAAGATGCACCTAATGTTCCACGTGAACTTGCTCAAGTCGTACTTTAAGGATCCGCTTCTCAAGGACCAAGTAAGACCTTTACCTGAGGTTATCCAAGGGGAAGAGGAATACAAAGTCGAGGCCATCCTCAATGCGCACAAAAACAAGCAACAAGGACACGAGGTGAGAGAGTTCCATGTGAAGTGGAAAGGATTTCCACACTGTGAAGCAACATGGGAACCAAAGAAGAACCTAGTGAATGCACGAGATCTAATGGAGGAATTTTTGCAAGGTAGAACTCTATGTACTTATGCAAAGTTCAATTAAAGTATCTAATTATGAAGTTGAGCAATGGCATATGTTGGGACCCGAAGGCGCGCGGAAGGTAAGTTAATTAGCATGGGTTAGCTAGGTCGACCAGGCATAAGGAACTACACCCAACTCCCCGCGGGGATGTCGAATCCGTAGACGTATTTTACTGAGGTTAGGTTCGAGTCCCAACCCCCTAGTAAAGCAAGGCTGAGTTCAAGTCCCGACCCCATACTAGGGCATGGTGAGGTGAGGGGTATAGGGACACCTATATTTTGTTGTCATGAGCTCTTGGCCGGGGAGGCTAACTTAGGCACACCGATAAGTGGGGGGATGCCCCTGAAGACATAGGCAACAAGTTGTAGGATTAAAATGAGACGTTCAATGTGGGCATCGAACTTCTTCTATGGGTGGTGAAGTTGTAAGGAACCAACTCCCTGAGATGTCGTAGGCTAAAGGATCCCCAAAAGCACAACCGATATGATAAAGAGTTCATCGAATGGGACCGAGTTTGAGATCAAGTCCAAGATTGACTTTGAGGACTTAGTTAAAAAGCCAAGGTAGTGTTGGTTGGATAGACAAGGTAAGCTGGCATCATCTCATGTTAATGATGACTTGGATGATGAAGAGGAAGAAATACTAATCAAAACCAAAAAGAAACAGACACAGGGAAAAGACATGAGACATGTATTGAAGAAGTTAACTTTAACTAAACTTAAATAAAGAGTTTTTTGTACAAAATGCAAAAATGAAGGACAGTCTGTTTCAGACTGTAAATTCCATTTACCCAAATATCAGATTTATGATAGAGAAGGACATATAGCCAAGAATTGTCAATAGAGAAATACCACTGAAGTTTCAAGAGTGGAAAATGTTCAACGAGGACCACCACGACAAAATTATCAAGGAAACAACAAACAAGAACAAAGACCACCAAGAAACTATTATTACCAAGATAATCAACAATATAATCAAGGATATAATCCCCCACGAAATCAAAACTATAGTCCAGGACAAAATAATTATAAAGGCAATTACAACCAACAACGATACAATGGACAACTAAACAATTATCAACATCCATAAGGGAACAACTACAACCAAAGCCAACAAAGGCAATATAACAATTATAACAATTAAGCATCGCAACAAAATTATCAACCAAGACAAAATCAACCACAAGAAAATCAAACTAAAGCTCTATTTCGTTAAAGTGGGATTTATTCAGTAAAATGGGACTAGGTACAAATTTTCAAGTATTTGAAAATGACGTGAAATTATATGTTTTTTGTCCAGGGGCTAAACATATCTAGGGCATGGTGACTAGCGCGGTGACTTTGTGTCCAGACTGAGTCCATCTGGTTGTATAATAAATCTCATTGTCAAGGTGAACAAGCCGAATCTGAAGCTAAAGAAGAGTGATGGCATGCGCGCGCACACTATTTGTTTATTCATTGAGCGTGTGGTGAGCTTTCCAAGATGAACGTCATTCCTATTAGCCAGACATATAACTTAATGGTGAGAACATTTAGATATTATTCAATGTTATCTTTTTCTAACGAATCTAATTGTGAAGGTGTAGCAAGAGGCATTGCTAGTCTGGAGAAGTCATTTAACTCATTTGACCCTTAGTGTATTTTCATGAAACTAAATAACATTCATATTATTAAGGAATTTCTCTAGTACCTTTTTTTTACGACATAGAGGCTTGCATTTCTTTCAAAGGTGATTTAGTAAAAGGCCTGAGGGCACATGCCATTCTATTTCTCAGACCGGTATTAAGATATACTAGTGCAAAGGGAAAAAGGTATTTGGTGATCAAGTAAATGGCATGAGGGCACACGCCATTATAAGCCTAAGCGCTAGTGGACACCTCCTTTTTGGTACTCTCAGCGGTACTATCATCCTTCTCCGGGTCAGTTGTTTTGCTTTGGATTGTTGTCTCTGACGTTACTGGGGCGTTCTCGATAGTTGTTAATGTTGCCGTTTGTTCAGAAAAATGATCACCTGGAGTATAGTACGGGGAGTTTGGAAGACTTATATATTCTACATCTTCACCTATCTCCTTCTCCGTCTCCTTTTCTGCCTCATTTACAGATTTTGTGCTTGCCATGAGAACGCTCTTCACCCTAAAATATGGAGTTCGTTGTGTTATAAAAGGAAACCAACACACACGCTGCAAGGGAATGATGGTGTAAGCAACCAAAGGGAACGACTTGAGAGACGATCCATGGGGTTCAAATATAGAGGGAAAGGGCCCATGAACAAGAGTGCACCCCCTTTTCCAATCGGTTAAGGGTCTTGGGATATTTAGAGTTAAGCGTCCTTGGGTTTGAATAGTACTGGGCTGGGTGACCTCCCGGGAAGTCCAAACTCAGGAGTTTACAGATGGTACATAAAGCGCGTAAGCCCACAATATGGGTTTATGTGCCATTAATATGGGCCACACGCCATATTATTAGATTTATGCACGTGTGATTGGTAAATGCATATGTCACATCATCTTTGTTTTACCTTACACACTATATCAGGCCTAATGAACCATATCACATGTGCGCACATGCTATATATATGGAGAAGTATTATGCAAGGATAGAAAAATTCAATGCATGATTGTGGAGAGCAATGGCATGAAGCCACATGCTAAATAACATTTTAGAGAAAGAATTAAAATAGAAACATGCAAACAGTACTGAGTGGACCAAGACTTAGAAGTGCACAATTGAATGAGGTATTTCTAATAAATATTTCACTCACCTCATATAGGAATGGCTACCACTCTCAAATGGCGTATCACCTCATGCCATCACCTCGCAATTTGTTATAACAATCCGATGAATTCATATTCGGCTTGTTCACCTTGAACTTTAAGTAAGATTTGTTAGAACAACTAAGAATTTATACTTGTTATTTGTATCATCTCACCTAGGAATGGCATAAGGCCACATGCCATCATGCCTCCTCTGATTCAGATTCGGATTGTTCACCTTGAAATAAAATACATTACAAACTTAGTAAAGGAATATTAATGAATCTCACCTTGAACCCGGGTTACGAATGCTCTTGCTGCATCTCTTGCATGGTCTGGCAAGGTGATGGTGGCACTCTGCTTCCGCATCCAACCATGCACAACATTATCCACCGATATGCTCATGCTGGGATCCCTTGGATTCAGCACCCATCTCTTTTCTAGGCAATCCTTCGTATATCTGGAACTTGGCTTGAACCACTCCACAGTTACATTGAAGGAGTTAGTTTCCGTGTCCTCCTCTGCATCAGTGATGCAGCGCCCCACCCATATCATTTGTTTTTTATTACTGGGTCTGACAAGCACGACCATTCCTTTGCAGACCTGTACTGGATTGAATGCTGAATCCGGCTTCTTGTTCCTCGGCCCACAATAGTGTTCCTCAACATCGTTATCTGTCACTGCATTTCCAGAGGACATTGTTCCGCTACTATCTGGTGCTCTGGGTTCTAGCCAAAAGGACTCTTCCAATTCTTCATATACAACCGGCCCATTTTGGATAGCAGATATAATCTTCTCCCAGTATTCAAGCAAAGGCTTGCACCTCTTAAAATAGGATTCTCCACCAAACACCAACCCCCTCTTCCAGAAGGCAATATGCTGTCTAATCCCGGCCATTATACTTTCCTGGTCTTTGAGTCCATCCGGGTGCATCGGCCGTGGGGAACCCTGAGGAATCATAGACGTACATGTTTTTGTTCTCACTGCCAGCATTGTCTGTATGGAGCAGAAGATGGGGTGGAAGGCCATATCGGCCGCAAGAACTTCCTTGAGATTCTGCTTCATTTGGATGAGGCTGTGCATTCACCGGGCGACCAGCCTCGTCGGAATGGCATGAGGCCTCACGTGATAACCCTACAATCTGACGGCCAACATATTCACTAGGATGGTATGGGGCCCCACGCGATACTGCAAGCCTTTGCTCCTCCTCCAGCTGAACCCTGTATGGGGTTCGATTGACAAGGGCCTTATGCAAGGGTTGGCCGTTCAGCTCAGTCTGCGCACTTTGCAGAGACCTTAAGTGTTTTGCTAGGGACGCAATCATCATGTTTGCACCCCCGCCACCCCATAGAGGTACAAAGAAGTTCCCATAGTTCTGGGCACCATGCCCATGAGCGATTATGCCAAACAGAGACACAGGCAGCTCCATGGATGAAGAGATTGCCTTGGGGGCAGGATTGAGTCGAGGTAAGCACGTCTTTTTCTGGTCCATTTTGTCGTGGATGATGCAGAGGTAAGAGTCCGGTCTCTCCATGGAGAGAATCATGTTATGATAAGATGCAGTCCTACAGCTTCTCTGTTCGATGTTGTGGTCGAGCCGCCTTCTAACCAACGTCTCTCGCTCTTGAGCGCTGCAAGAATTCTTCGACAAAGCCATTTTGATAGCAGTGCACTCGTCACACTTTGAAAAGCTGGAGTACTTTCCTATACTCACATCCCTGAACCTGTTTCTCCACAATCTACTAAATCTAGATCGGCTCAGCTTCCTGTAGCCATTACTCTGGAGTTCCCGATTCACATCTTCCAATATGGCCCTCTTGGTATACATGGAAGGGAGAACTCGTTGGGTGTCTCGTGTTCCATCTTCCAAGAGGCAGGTTTTCTGTGGTTGCTGCTCGCTACATGTCTCGACAAACCTCTTGAAGATTGCCTCTCCATATACAACATGACCCCTGGTTTTGTGCGTACCGTCGTTCCCATGGACTGCCTGTTGAACCCTTTATTCCTCGAACTCAGTTTTGATTCTGTAGAATGTGGTTCGAGGGACTCCATATATGATTCTCCATGCCTTCATGCAGACCAAACCCCTCTGGAAGACCATGCCCCCCACCTGATGTTCTGAAGCATCAACAGATGACCATAATGCCTTATACACAAAATTGCGAGCTACCTTCCAGGACAATGTCTTGTATCTTGCTCTCTCCTCTTCAATAGCATCCCAATCAGCATGTTGACAGCACCTCCTCTTGCAACAAGCAACTGTCGAGACCATTCGAACCTCCATCGCCATTTTCTGCCTTTTCGGTTCGTTGCTCAGATCCCTTTGGCTGCGCTTTAGGAAGGTGTACTTTCTTTTCCCATGAAGAGATGTTCTGTCATCAGTTGTAGTGGTGTTTGATTGTGAATCCTTCACATTCTCAAACACTAAGTGCCTCAATTTCCACCGCACAATGCTTCCAATAGTCAGACTGTTTTCTTCTGTGTCAACAACCTCTAAAATCGCAACTCCAATATCATCCCAGCCCAATTCTTGATTAGCAACCGCATCTCTTGGATCGACAACTGTGGCTAAGCTCTCAGCTACCACCTCCCCCTCGGGGTTGTTTAGAAACACCTTTTCCTGAATCCATGTAGCACGGTTCTTAAGATCCACGGAGGGAACATGCGTCGCACTTGTGCTGTCCCCAACATCTGCTTTCTTCTGAAGATTTTTCAAGGCAACAACAACATTTACCCCGACGACTGTCTCTCCTCGTTCAATAGCGACCACATTCCCATCGAAGACAGTCTCTACTGATACAGTAGCATTGCATTCCCCAAGCCTTTGCAAGTGTATAACAAAGTTTCGATCCATAGACACAAGGGTCCCTTTTGCAACTCTCTTCCCACCATTCAAAATGTAAACCTTTTCCCCAACCCTGAAGGCCATTCTGAAAGTGCAGAAAAGAAGTTAAGACCATACAAAAAATGATTGGAGAATGGCCTAAATCATAACATACCAAACAACCTCAATAGCATGAGGCCACATGCCATTATTCAAACATGCTATTGACACCCATGTGAAATTTTGCATTCACAAAATTGGCATGAGCCCTCATGCTATCTTGATATACACACAGCTGCAGGCAAGTAAAAACATACATGACAATACGCTAGCCATGAAATTGCAAGGGCCCAAGATGGCATGTGGCCTCATGCCATTTCTAAATGTGGTCCTAAGCCATTCCATGGTGAACATACCAGGAAGCACAAGTGCCGAATATCAAGAGGAAGTGGTAGCCACACCAAAGACAGTGCCGCTCGCAACATTGCAACTACTCGTAGCGCCGCTCGCAACACCGCAACTGCTCGTAGCACCGCTCGCACAAACTGCCACTCGCATAAACTGCCGCTCGCAATGGCACTCGCAATGCCGCAACCGCTTGTAGACGCATAAACCACAGCTCACAATGCCGCTTACACAAGCAGCGCTCACTGCGCTCAGCAGAACCAAGAACACGGCACACAAAAATGATAGACCTAGGAATGAGTTCGAGAATTCAAAAATAACACACGCTTGAACGTCACATCAAATCCTCTGACAAACCAGATTTTATGATTCCTCTGATAAATTTCAAACTGAGTAGCTTCTAGACTTTGCTATCGGAGGTTGAACTTTGTCACATCATGTCCTTGCCTCGATCCAGCTATGTGTAAGGAACCGACTCCCCGAGATGTCGTAGGCTAAAGGATCCCCAAAAGCTTGACCGAAGTGACAAAGAGTTCATCGGATGGGACCAAGTCGAGGATCGAGTCCAAGACCGACTCTAGGACCGAGTTCGAGATAGAGTCCGGAATCGAATCCGAGACCGACTCGGGGACCGAGTTCGAGTCCGAGTTCGAGACCGAGTTCGAGACGGAGTCCGGATCCGAAATCGGGTCCGAGACTGAGTCCGAGGTCGAGTCCGAGGTCGGGTCCGAGATCGGGTCCGAGATCGAGTCCGTGATCGAGTCCGAACCCGAATCCGAAGTCGGATCCGAAATCGGGTCCGAGATCGAGCCAGAGACTAAGTCCAAATACTAATACGGGTCAAGGGGTGAAAGCCCAAAGCGTGCATCTCCCGGGGGGGGGGGGGCTGCAGGGGGTTCCAAAAGTATAGTAGGGATAGTGAGGTCTAGGAATCAGTCTTGAAGGAATTCTCCAGTTGGGCTTCCAAACCGACTTGAGGTTGGGACTGGGACCGAGGGGCCTTGGGTGGGAGTGAGCATGGGCTTGGCTGGTGCCGGAGGGGCCACCCAGAGAAGTGCTCAAGAGCAGCTCCCACTCCCGAAAGGGAAACCGGTTGCGGTGCTCCCGGCTCAGGTGGAGTGGTGCCCCACTTGAGTACCTTGTGGCTCATTGGTCCTCGCCCTTCCGGGGGCTTGGGCCTTTCCTTCGGGATGGAAGAGGGGGGGTAGAGGTACCCATACCGGGCCGTTAGGCCACGGTGTTTCGCCCCGACGTCCCGAAGCAAGTACTGCACCCAAGGCTTGGGATTTAGAGGGTCCCATGATCAAGCCTTGTGATACCTTGGGGTGTTAGGAATCTGGAGGCTTGGTGTGCTTGGCTGCTTGTGCCTGCGGGGAGTGTAGCCGAACCTTAAGTCCAGTCTAACCCGGGGAGGGGGATTGGGAGAGATTTGGGAATCCGTAGATGGATGGCTAACACTCCGTTGCTCGTGCAGTAAGTAGTTGAAACCAAGTAGGAGCTGGCACCATAGGCGAGAACCTTGGCGAGGGAACTTAGCACAAGCCAAGGCGGAGTTGGTCGGATAGGCGAGGTAAGCTGGCAAATTGGAAAGGAAAAATTTGTGGCTTACAATTTGGTATCGGAGCCTTCTCCTCAGTTCTAGCGAAGGATAGAGGCGGATTGCTGGGAGATGGCAAGGGCAGGGCATAAGCGAACCCAGCGGACAGAACCTCCGCCAGAGCTGGAGCCTCCGGTCGAACAAGAGGCTATGGATGAGGAATCCTTGCATGAGGAGGACTCTAGTGAGGAAACTTCCAAACAGGAGTCCGGTGGCGAGGTTCGGTCGTCCAAGGCTCGATTGGACGTTCTAGAAGGTCAATTGGCGCAGACCAATGCCCTGCTGGAGACTCTCGTACGCAAGCTAAAGCGTGACGAGAAACGGAAGAAAAGGCGAAAGACTGCGGATGCTGGCAGCGCAGAAGGTGCGGACCCTTCGGCAGGGACTGAGGCAAAACCAGACAAGGTCGAACAGACCGAAGTGGAATCAGTCCCTCAGGCAGTTCCCAAGTACAAACCAAAGCCCCCACCGGTGTTCAAGGGAGTGAACGACTATAAGGTTGTGGAGGATTGGTTTTACGATATGGAGGACTACTTCCGAGCGTTACGGTTACCGAGCTCGGAGAAGGTCCCATGTGCAAAACCATACTTGGCAGATAATGCCAAGTCTTGGTGGAGAACAACGGAGGCCAACGAAGGACCGGTGGCCACCTGGGACATGATGAAGGCGAGGATCCGCGCGACATACGTTCCTCCGAATGCCACTCTGCATCTGAGAGATGAGCTGAGTAGGCTGAAGCAGACTGGAACCATCCAGGAATATGTGAATGGGTTCATGGCAAAGAGGATACTTGTCACGGACATGGGGGATATGGATGCGTTCCATGCCTTTATATCAGGTTTGCAAACCTGGGCTCGCGGTGAGGTGATGCGCTGGAACCCGACCAACTACAAGGAAGCGTTGGATGCGGCCATCAAGGTGCATTTCAACGATAACCTGCGAAAGGGGAACACGACGGGGTCGGGATCCACATTTCACAAAGGGGCCAAACCGAGGGGAACATATAGCAGGGGGAAATTCAAGAAGAGTTTCTCTAAGAATGAGTCCTCGGGATTTCGGAAAGGCAAATCCGGTGGCCAGCGAGCAAGTACGTGGGGGAGTCAAGCGAAAAGAGACAAACCCACGGATAAGAAGGTCAAGTCATATAGCAGCGTGGGAAACAACGTATGCTATAACTGCGGTGAAGCGGGACACTTTTCAAGGGAATGTCCCTACCCGAAGAAGGCCAGAGCCAATATGGCCATCAAGTCGGGCGAAGTCCAAAATGAGGTATGTGATCCAGTCCCTAACTCAAAGTTACTCATTACACGAGCAACTTTGGTAGAGAGTCGGTCGCGACATCTACTAGCCCTCCGAGGGAAGCTCGGAGGTAGCTTTGTTAAGATCCTTATTGACACGGGTGCTTCGGATAATTTTGTGGCTGCAGACATAGTCCGGCAAGCCGGACTAACGGTGCAGCGGCTAGGCGAACCAAGGACTATAGAGTTTGTTCAAGGTAGCCAAAGCACCGATGAGGTACTTCGACAAGCGAAAGTCGAAGTAGGGACTTGGAAGGTAGACATGGATTTCACCGTGTTGGACATGGCGGGATTTGAGGTGATCTTCGGGATGGACTGGTTCAATCGGTTCGTGGTAGCCCTACATGGACAAGGTAGGAACCTTGTGGTACTGGCGAATGCCCAAGGAAGAAGATCTAGGGTGGAAGCCCAGGATCTAAAGGTAGGGCAAAGCAAGGCCAAAGAATCCTGCTTAAACCTGGTGTCCACGAGAGGACAACTCACTAAAGGAACTAAGGCAGCCTTTTTGTGCTTACTCTCGGTGAAGAGTGACAAAAAGACAAGAACGGAAGAAGTGCCTTTAGTGATCCAGCGGGTGTTGGACCAATTCCAGGATACCATGCCGGAGGAGCTACCGGCGGGGCTGCCCCCAGCACGACCGATAGAACATAAGATTGAGCTGGTCGAGGGTGCTGAGGCAGTGGTTCGTCCCCCTTATCGTTTGAACGAAAAAGAACTCAAGGAGCTCAGGTGCCAACTAGAGGAGTTGGTGGACAAAGGGTATGTTAGGTTGAGCAAGTCGCCGTATGGGGCGCCGGTGTTATTTGTGAAAAAGAAAGATGGATCTATGCGCATGTGCATAGACTACCGCTTGCTCAACAAGTATACAAAGAAGAACAAGTACCCTTTGCCAAGGATTGAGGACCTGTTCGATAGGTTGGGAAAGGCAAAATACTTCTCGAGGATTGACCTAAGGTCAGGATACTACCAGATCAGGGTAGCCGAGGAAGATGTCGAGAAGACAACCTGTCGAACGAGGTATGGGAGCTTTGAGTTTCTGGTGATGCCCTTCGGGCTATGTAATGCGCCGGCAACGTTTTCGGCGCTAATGAACCACGTCTTTGTACCCTATCTGGATCACTTCGTGGTCGTCTATATCGACGACATCCTGATCTATAGCGAGACGCTAGAAGAGCATGCCGAACACTTGGCGAAGGTGTTTGAGAAACTAAGGGAACACAAGCTGTATGCTAAAGAGAGCAAATGTGACTTTGCTCAACAAGAGGTAAAGTTTCTCGGGCATGTGGTGGGCCAGGACGGGCTCAAGGTGGACCCGGAGAAGGTCCAAGCGATCCAGGAATGGGAGCGACCATCGAATGTACATGAGTTGAGGGCGTTCCTGGGGCTATGCAACTACTATCGAAAGTTTATCAGACACTATTCAAGAGTAGCCCTGCCCTTAACGGACCAAACAGGAAAAGGGAAGATGGTATGGACAGCAGAATGCGAGGCGGCATTCGTCCACCTCAAAGGGAAGTTGAGGAAGGCTCCCGTATTGGCATTGCCAGACTTTGGTAAGGACTTTGAGGTAGAAACGGATGCTTCGGACTTTGCGTTGGGCGCAGTTCTGAAGCAAGACAACCATCCGGTAGCGTTCTTCTCGAAGAAGCTGGACAAGGCTCAACGGAAGTGGCCTGCCCATGAGAAGGAATTGTTTGCGGTGGTCAAGGCACTCAAGGAGTGGCGACACTACCTTGGGAGACACTTCAAGGTTTACACGGACAATGTGGCGACGAAACACTTCTTGTCACAGCCCGACCTAAGAGGGAAACAAGGTCGGTGGGCCAATGCCTTGGCCGAGTTTGATTGCGAAATTCTGTACAAGCCTGGGAAGAGCAACATCGTGGCGGATGCGCTAAGTCGAAAAGCGAGCTTGAAGTTGGCAATATCCAGCGCAACAGCAACCTTCTGGGACGATGTGCGGACAGCATATGAGAACGATGGTCTAGCACAAGAAGTGTTGCTGAGGAATCTAGAGGCGCGGGAAGCTCACCAGAGAGGTGAGCTGCCAACGGAAGAGAAAACGGGCTATGCGGAACGCAACGGACTCATTTATTACAAGCAAACGAGGGTGTATGTTCCAGAAGGGGAACTAAGGAAGGTGGCCTTAGAAGAGTGTCATGACGGACCTCTTGCGGGACACGGCGGAGTGCCCAAGACGATGGGCTTACTCAAGAGGAAGTACCATTGGCCAGATATGGCTAAGGACGTCCAAGACTATGTAAAGACATGTCCAACATGTCAGCAGGTCAAAGCCGTGACTAAGGCTAGTGGGGGCTTGTTGCAAAGCATCCCAATTCCAGATCGCCCGTGGAAATGTCTTACGATGGACTTCATCACGGGACTACCCCCAAGCGAGGGGTTTGATGCGATATTCGTGGTGGTGGACCGATTTTCAAAGATGGCACATTTCATACCCACCACAACGGACGTGGATGCGGAAGGTGTGGCGAAGCTGTTCTTTGAACAAGTGGTTCGAGTGCGGGGAAGGCCGGAAGAGATTATCTCAGATCGAGATAAGATCTTCACTAGTAGGTTCTGGAGGACACTCCTAGAACAGTATCGCACCAAATTGAAATTCAGCACAGCCTATCACCCACAGACAGGTAATGGGTATTAAGTCAAGATTGATGGCACTAACACTTCTTGACAGACGGACAAACGGAAAGGGTGAATAGGCAGCTGGAGGATTATTTGCGATGCTATGTCTCGGGAGACCAGACCGACTGGGTAAGTCATTTGGGACTTGCGGAAATGTGTTATAACAACTCACCACACTCAAGCATCGGGGTGAGTCCATGGGAAGTCATCAATGGGCGAGCTATTGAAGGTCCTGTGGAACTCGGCGTGGCCGAGTATCATGGAGAGTTACCCGCAGTGGAGGCATTCACGGCGGAAAGACTCAACATTTGGAATCTAGTGAGGGATTCCTTGGAACGGGCTCAACAAAGGCAAACTAAGTACGCGAACCAAAAGCGTCGGGATGTGGAGTTCCAAGCTGGGGAGAAGGTGTGGCTGAACACCAAGAACCTCAGACTACCAAGCTGGATCAGCCGAAAGTTGACCCAAAGGTAAAGACGCATGTATTCCTGTAAATGAATTGATCTTGAGTTCCTTAAGCAGGTTCGCGGGGCCTTATAAGATTGAGGCACGAATCGGTAAAGTGGCTTACCGACTCCAACTTCCTCGAGAGATGGGGAAGATGCACCCAGTGTTCCACGTGAACTTACTCAAGCCGTACTTTGAGGATCCGCTTCGCAAGGACCAAGTGAGACCTTTACCTGAGGTTATCCAAGGGGAAGAGGAATACGAAGTCGAGGCCATCCTCAATGCGCGCAAGAGCAAGCGACAAGGACGCGAGGTGAGAGAGTTCCATGTGAAGTGGAAAGGATTTCCACACTGCGAAGCAACGTGGGAACCGGAGGAGAACCTAGCGAACGCTCGAGATCTAGTGGAGGAATTTCTGCAAGGCAGAACTTTATGTACTTATGCAAAATTCAATTAAAAATATCAATTTGCAAAGTTGAGCAAATGGCATATGTTGGGACCCGAAGGCGCGCCAAAGGTAAGCTAATTAGCATGGGTTGGATAGGTCGACCAGGCGTAGGGCACTACGCCCGACTCCCTGCGGGGATGTCGAATCCGTAGACGTATTCTACGGAGGTTGGGTTCGAGTCCCAACCCCCTAGTAAAGCAAGGCTGGGTTCAAGTCCCGACCCTATACTAGGGCGTGGTGAGGTGAGGAATATAGGGACACCTATATTCCGTTGTCATGGGCTCTTGGCCGGGGAGGCTAACTTAGGCACACCGCTAAGTGGGGGGATGCCCCCGGAGACATGGACAACAAGTCGTAGGATAAAACGAGACGTTCGATGTGGGCATCGAACTTCTTCTATGGGTGGTGGAGTTGTAAGGAACCGACTCCCCGAGATGTCGTAGGCTAAAGGATCCCCAAAAGCTTGACCGAAGTGACAAAGAGTTCATCGGATGGGACCAAGTCGAGGATCGAGTCCAAGACCGACTCTAGGACCGAGTTCGAGATAGAGTCCGGAATCGAATCCGAGACCGACTCGGGGACCGAGTTCGAGTCCGAGTTCGAGACCGAGTTCGAGACGGAGTCCGGATCCGAAATCGGGTCCGAGACCGAGTCCGAGGTCGAGTCCGAGGTCGGGTCCGAGATCGGGTCCGAGATCGAGTCCGTGATCGAGTCCGAACCCGAATCCGAAGTCGGATCCGAAATCGGGTCCGAGATCGAGCCAGAGACTAAGTCCAAATACTAATACGGGTCAAGGGGTGAAAGCCCAAAGCGTGCGTCTCCCAGGGGGGGGGGGCTGCAGGGGGTTCCAAAAGTATAGTAGGGATAGTGAGGTCCAGGAACCAGTTTAGAAGGGACTCTCCAGTTGGGCTTCCAAACCGACTTGAGGTTGGGACTGGGACCGAGGGGCCTTGGGTGGGAGTGAGCATGGACTTGGCTGGTGCCGGAGGGGCCATCCAAGGAAGTGCTCAAGAGCAGCTCCCACTCCCGAAAGGGAAACCGGTTGCGGTGCTCCCGGCTCAGGTGGAGTGGTGCCCCACTTGAGTACCTTGTGGCTCATTGGTCCTCGCCCTTCCGGGGGCTTGGGCCTTTCCTTCGGGATGGAAGAGGGGGGGTAGAGGTACCCATACCGGGCCGTTAGGCCACGGTGTTTCGCCCCGACGTCCCGAAGCAAGTGCTGCACCCAAGGCTTGGGATTTAGAGGGTCCCATGATCAAGCCTTGTGATACCTTGGGGTGTTAGGAATCTGGAGGCTTGGTGTGCTTGGCTGCTTGTGCCTGCGGGGAGTGTAGCCGAACCTTAAGTCCAGTCTAACCCGGGGAGGGGGATTGGGAGAGATTTGGGAATCCGTAGATGGATGGCTAACACTCCGTTGCTCGTGCAGTAAGTAGTTGAAACCAAGTAGGAGCTGGCACCATAGGCGAGAACCTTGGCGAGGGAACTTAGCACAAGCCAAGGCGGAGTTGGTCGGATAGGCGAGGTAAGCTGGCAAATTGGAAAGGAAAAATTTGTGGCTTACACTATGCCATGTCAGTGATTCGAACTTTGCCATGCCGTGTCAGCGATCCGCGCCAAGATTATTCGCCGTGTAAAGGAATAATTATGCTGTGTGTGTACGTGCATTTATGGCAATATAAGGCCACACGCCATTCAAAGAATAATGCTAGTCGAGCATTTTTTGGTGCATTTTTGGGTTCAAAATTGCATGAGCCCACATGCTATAAAGTTTACCTGTACCAAAAATAGAAACAGCTTTATTTACTTGGGAATTTAAGTGGTTGAGGCATTTTTAAACTTACAAACACATGCCCTACTTACATTCCTTTGGTTGCTTAAAATTCAAAAATATTATAAACCTTTCTTTTTGCATTTTCAATGTTTTCAATTATGGTTTTTGATTTTCGTAGGACCAGCCTAGTAATCTATTTGCATCCCGTCATGTTTATAGCTAGCTTTCGTTTGTCCCCTTCACTAGCCTCAGATACATCTGCTCGGCATCTGCCTCTTACAGCATTTGCCCAGAAAGGGCATCTTTCTTCACGCAGCTTTTGCCACATGTTTAGGGTTTAGGGTTTAGGGTTTAGCAATTCAGTAACTTGATAAACATGCAAATACAGAACTTGATGCAAAATCCTTTGATATGTCACAATGCCCTTAGGACCATAAACACATTTGAATAGAGAGGGTCCTTTCATTTCATAACTTCTTACGTAGATCTTGGTGAAACCAGAGTTAGTGAAGTTAGTGAAGTGAAAATAACAGTTGGATCTATGGCAAATGCCCTTGAAACATTGTAAGGCTCGTGTGGTCTCATGTGGTGTCCGATCGAGATGCTTCTTTGCAGGGTCATCAAGAAGGACATTGTATACCATTCTTTATTTAGCTAAACATCTGGCATTTTTGGAAATACAAGATGCTTTGGAATATCCAATCATGCATGGTATAAATATAGCGAGGGTATTAAATGATATCCCAATCATGATCTTTCTTTTGGATTTCGCGTGCATGCAGTCCGAGGAATGATGACGTTGCGGATTTCTTTTGGATTTCATGTGCATGCATGCGTGCGGCGATCCAGAAATTAATGGTGGCGCCCAAGTCCGAGGAATGATGACGTTGCGGGATTACCAACAGTCGTGACATTTCGCGCGTGTGAGGTTAGGTTTTGCATCATACTCGCACTCGCACACTCGCGCTCGCATCGCGCTCCCACTCGTGATCACGCTCACATTCGCGCTCATCTACCTTCTCTACAGGTTTCTCGTGTGCATCGGCGTCCACTCGCGCTTGCATCACACTCGCGCTCGCATCGCGCTCATGTGCATCGGCGTCCACTTCAAGACACACCCAGTTTGTAACTTCCCCGCCAACTCTGCCGCCCACTCTGCCACCCACACGCAGCCCACTTGGCATCCTGGGAGATTTCAGCGCTACTCTCCAATTGTAAGTGGCAGAGTAGCCTTGCTGCTACGATCCGCTGCACACACAGTGCACATTCACCAGCGAGTCTGGCCTCGATTGTCACGCCTCCATTCGGCTTCAAATGGTAAGTCTTTTAGGCCAAGTAGAAAATGGCATGAGACCACATGCCATTCAGTAGCAACATTGGCATGCACCGATTGGGCTCTCGAGTGCAGTCCAGTTACAGATGGCGTGTAGCCTCACGCCATCTTAGGATGCATCCTCAAGACATCTGATGTAGTGGTGAATGGCGTGTGGCCTCATGTTATTTCCAGCTGCTAGCTTTTCATCTGTCAGCTCTAATTGTTGTGCATTTCTGAACAGGCGAGGAATTGCGTTCTTCTTCCAGCCACTGTCAATGTGGATGCAGAGAAGGGGGAGGAGCTCACCAGTTGGACTTTTGGGATGGAAGGCAAGGATCTGAGGCTGTACAACACAGATGGTGGGAAAAAAGAATGCATGGGGATCCTCATCCAAGTGACAGACACTCCATGCAGTTCCATGCAAGAATATGGACTGGCACTTGTGGTAGAGACAGCGTCCACCTTCAATATCCACCTTGCACATCCTAGCGGCTTCCCGAAGGGGGGCAGCGGCTATGAGCAATTCCTAGAGGGAGCTAGAGAGAGGTTGTCCAGGAGGCCCACAATTTCAAAGATGCTGCGGGTCTATGAAGATCACATGGAATCCACGGACCTCACCTACGGCAATGTTCAAAAACTATATTCCAACATTGAGCCGTTGAGAGTGCCTCTAGTTTGCGAAGCGAAGGGGAAGGGGGTCGATCTGGAAACTACCCCGAAGCAGAAAAGGGTGGTCAAGCTCAAGCCGACGTCCGACTCTCCTGCTCCAAAAAAGAAGCTACTCAATGATGCCATTGCCTCGGGTTCGAACACTACACCCACCAAAAAGAAGAGCCGCAAAGAGCAGAAAGAGCAAGAAGAGGCAGCAAAAATTGTCGCAGATAATAGTACTTGTTACTATTCCAACAAAGTATATACAATCGATGTGAGCCGTATCGACATCCAAAGCAAATACAACCACAGGCTAGTATCTGATGAGTGGGTGGAGAAACTGAAGCAGAAGATGCTGGCAAGTCCAGTAACACCCGACATCGCAGACGTGATCCCCTACTACCGAACAATGAAGGGCGAGACGAGTTTTCCAGACTTGATCAATAGGAAGGTGTTGGACGATCAGAACATCCGGTTCTATGCCGTCTCTGGGCAGCATTTTAGCTTGGCAATGCAAGAGATAGTTGTGGATATTATGGTGGGCGAGGAGGTGAAGAAAGTCTTCAAGACAAGAGTTGTCCACCTGATAAAAGGCAACTCGCCCCTCCAATCTATCATATACATCTCCCACGCGCAGAATGTCAAGCAAGAAACGTGTTACAAATCGGGTCTGCACGAGACATTGGCACGAACATGGAAGCTCTAGGTTCAACTGAAGAAGCCACAAAAACCAGGACAAGGACGTGCACTAGCAACTAGCGCCTGGCAGGTAAGCCTCGTTGTATGTGGCATAGCATGTGGCCTCACGCCATTTCCATTGCAGGAATTCTCGAGTCTTCTCTCGAAAACACTGGGGTCAATGACACACTCAGCATCCATAACATTCTACTCGCGACAAAAGTTGTTTTTGACAAATGGGTAGATGTGCTGAGGAGGTACCATGACGGGGAGTTGCTAAACTCAATGGGTGTGGAGGATGGCCAAAAGCCCAATGATTTGAAGCTCAACGCCTTGCGTTTCTCGTGGTCTCTAGATGACGACGACCTTCTGATAATGGCTAATGCTCTTCTACGTGGTGAGGTAGTCTTCAACAAGACCAAAATGACTCCCGGCCATATTGTGACATACGAGGACTTGTGCACGACTCTGAGAGCTCGTGCACTATTGAAGGATTGGATCTTCGAGCAAGTGGCCGTGGAGAGGGTGAGCATCGACACCACGCAAGAGATGATGGAAGAGCTGGAGTTGTCAAATGAAGACATCGACGAGTACGTGAAGGGGGCCCCAAGTTCATCAATCTGCTGCGGGATGCCACGAAAAGTAAAGCTGAGAAGTTGGATCAGTATCCAAATTTCATTAAGAGGGATGTCGACCGCCGGCTTCAGAAACAGCTTGACCCCGCAGCAGAGGCCTATTGAGAACCTTACCGGGTATACGTGAATTTGGATGAGGATCAAAGGTGGAGGAGCATCGTTTCCCGCGGAGATGAGAAGGTCAAGAACATCTTTTGTGTGATGGACTTCACAAACGAGGAGATCACTCATGCAAACGAAGTCAGCTCCATCATTGACTTAATGGTGGGACTTGCGGAGGTGGAATCTTCAGTCCACTATATGATCTACGACTTCGAATCCTATCACAAGTTCTGGAAGGCCTTGAACGAGGTGAAGGCTCGGTTGAAAGGCAAGGAGATGCGGGAGATCCATGGGATAATGGCTAAGAAGAAGATACCGACGAATGTCCGCATCTTCACACTCGCCCTTGTTAATGGTCCTACAGCAGAGTGGGACTGGAGTGACTTCCCAGCTTCGTTCGACAAGGCCGATCGAATTGATCTGAGGGAGGTCAATTTACCCGTGCCTGAGGAACTGAAGACGGCTATGGAGCTTTCGAATCCAAAGAAAGCTCCAGGTGCAGCATGGGAAATGCTCAGCTGGGTCTTCAACGCAATAGCGGGTGGGTCACCTGCTTCCGACTCCAAGGGCAAATGTGTTGTCGAGTACAACTGCGGCAGACTATTCTTTCGAGCCGCACTACTCAAGGGTGTCCCGTGTGTTGCGGTGACAAACTCCATTGAAGAGGTGACTTCAATGGAGCATATAATTACAGTTGCCAAAGAAAAACAGTATCTTCTCTACGAACCTGGTGAGTACGCACTTTAAGTTTAAATGTTATCTCACAAGCTCTGTATGCAAGAGCGTGGCCACCCCCAGATGCTGAAACGGTGTTAACAGCTACTGTTGAAGAAACCCATGTTGGGCCGAGCTCACAACCTGCACAACGTAAGGTCACGTGAGGCCTCACGCCATTTTGATTATAGATTGTTGTGAATATTCAGACACGAGGACTAAAAAGCGCACTGGTGGCGCGTCGAAGAAGGACAAACAGACAAGCAATAGGAAAAAAGGAGGTACAAATTATATTTGCAATGGCGTGTGGTCTCATGCCATTCCTTGCAGGAGACACTTCTTCAAAGGCAAAACAGGCAAGCACCAGCCAAGCTCAAACTGACACTGGTCATAAAAAGCAAAAGCACGTTGGACAGTCGTCGGGATCAGAGGCGTTTGATTCGAAAAGGAAGAAGGGCAACAAAAAGATGATAGGTAATGCCTCGCGGTTATGGCGTGTGTGCTCATGCCATTCATTGCAGATCAAGGGCTGAGTGAAAGCAGGCAGTCACCACCTCCTGACTCAGATTCCTATGGCGGACTCCCCTTCCCCAATCTCAATGGAGAGGTACAATGGATGAGGGATGCTTTTCAAGTCAGGGCCACGTTTTTCTCATCTCGTCGTCTTCGAAGGGTGCAAGAACGTGCAGAAACCATGTTAAGACAGTCGAGTGAGGATACAGTCCTAGGTCATGCACTAAAACAGGCTATGGATGTCTTGTATTTTGAGATGGAGACTCGGCCAGATGATTTTCCCAAGATGGTCCTGGAAGAACAAGCCATCCAGCCTGAGCAGCCTATGGAAGAAATGCAGGAGGGGGATGAGGAACCAGAGAAAGATAATGAGCAGGAAGAGCAGAAGGACGAAGAGGAGGAACAACAAGACGAGGACGAAGAAGAGGAGGACCAAGAGGACTTGGATGGTCCTCACAATGGTGATGATCACAATAACGACGACGACGATGATGACGATGATTGCTAGCCTGAGGTGGCCAAAGAGCAGCGGAGGAAGGTCATACAAGACAAACCATCAGGTAAATAATAGTACATCCATTCCTAACCTTTTACCATTTCTAACATTGTCCATGTAGGTCGCAGAGCAAATGGTAAGTAGAGATTATTCAGTTGAATTAAGATACAAACTCTAGCCTTTAGTGTCGAGGAAGGATAGTGCCAAGCAAGGGTCGAAACGTATGTCCAATCCTTCAGAATCAGCAGTGCGCCCAAGTGATATCGGTCCTAGTTCCTCAATAGCAGTTGATGATAAATACAATATAGTCGATTCAATGTGCTAATGAGTTTGTTTTTAGTAGCACGGGAGGATACCATCTCAATCGAAGGGAGATATTTGGACATGCATATGGATCCACCAGTGGACTCTACTTGCCTGCAAGAGTCATCAGAGCTGGTGGAGGCTACTATCCATATCAACGCCAAGCAAGCTGACCACGCTCCACTTGATGCTGCCTATACCACTGAGTCAATCTTGTCCACGTATCCAACTGACGGTGACCAGGCGCCATTGGACCCGCATGAGGCCGCCCCAGCCGCCGAGCCGGTTGTATCCTCATTTCCAACAGACTCAACGTGTGCCCAATCGTCTGACTACGCGCCGTTGGAACCTCCCTACACCGCCCCTGCTGCCTGTTCGGTCATGTCCACTTTGCCAACGGAGGCACCAGCTGAAATGGTGTGTGATCACACGCCATCGGAACCACCCCATGCCACTGTTGAGCCAGTTGTACCAGAGTCTTAGCTGAAATGGCATGTGCCCACACGCCATCGGATGCGATTGACCCACATTGCAGAGGAGAGTATTTCCGCCCTTCACGTTTCCTCGACTAAAACCCTCTCAACGACCATCAGGAGCACCATTCGCTAATATTGTAGATGGTAAAATTGACTTGTACCATTTTTTATGCTGACGCATTTCATTTCATAGTCACAGCGAAGGTACTGTATCGTTTTTGATCTGAACGGTGTCCTTTTCTCCCATGAGCGTAGCTCGTCCTCGAATGTCACTGCACCCTCCAAAGCCTGCGGTCGCAAGTTGGTCAAAAGAGACAGATTCACATTAATCACATGGGAGAAACTGCGAGATCTAATAATGACCATGCGACACTTAAAACAGAGGGCCGGGTTCAATTTGCAATTGGGAGTTTGGACATCCATGATGCGCCACAATGCATTAAAGTTGCTACAGATGATGTACGATCAGACGCGAGTAATATTACCATTTGACTTTCTCCTAACGCAGGAGGATTGCTTGACTATGGTCCATGTGAGGAGTAGCAAACCCATCTTCGTCAAGCCAGAGGCTGTAGTGATGAACCAGACTGCTAGGTCAAGCGAAATCCTCATCATCGATGACTCGCCGATTAAAACTGCAGCGAACACGCACACATATGCAGTGCACCCCATCTCTTGCAGTATGGAAACTAGGGAGAAGAAACCGTATGTTCTGGGGGACCTTGCAAAATGGCTTGGAGCGATGGTGATAGAGAACCGGCTAGTCCAGGAGGTGGCTTCAGAAATCAACCAAATGGCAGATGGAACGATATATCAGAAGCCATTTGATCAGACAGACATCAGTCATCATTTATGGCATGTATATTGTCTAGCCAAGCACTATCCACATCTCCATAATCTGCTCAACCGGATGGGTTCTTCGACCACTGAACATGAGCGTGGACGTATTAGAGAAGAGATGGCATTACTATTGGGTTTAAATCCTGATAGTGTGGAGAGTGATGAAATGCCAAGATTATTGTATAGGTGTTAGAGGCAAAAAATAACAGTCTGAGATGACATGTATTTATTTAAAAATGTAACTTATTATGGCATGGGGTTCCATGCCATTGTATTAATATTAAAAGACAATTCTTTGAGAGGATTTGCATTATACTAGAAGTGTTACAACATGTTATTGGAAGTCTACGAAGTTGTTTTATTAATAAGGGGAAAGTAAAGATTGAATGGGGACTTGGGCTCCACCTAGACTCGGAGCAATTGAGCCAATATTAAAAGGATGGAAAGAAATTGGACAACGATGACAAGGAGAAGAGAGAGGTGAAGCAGTGGCAGGGGGAGGAGAAGTGATTGAGTAGACATTTCCTTGTTTAAAATAAAATGGCATGTGCCTCAATGCAGTTGAATTTTGTTATATTTATATACTATATAAAGGTTTGGAAACCTTATTTTACAAGTGGGATAATGACAATTCCCACTTTAACGAAATAGAGCTTACTAGACAACAATACAATCCACAAAACCAAAGAGTCAATCAAACTCCTGCTGGAAGACCACCAGCAACACGAGTAGTTCAAGCAGAAGTTGATGTAGAAGATGAAGAACAACTAATGACTAAAGAACCAGAAATTTTGGTAATCACAAGAACACAATATGAATGTCAACAACTTGATAATTATGAAGAACAAGATGAAAGTGATCAAGCATTAGAAATCGAGAATACTGAGTGGAAAAACAGTAAGAAAATACTTAACACCATTCAACAAGAGCTTCAAAACAAAGATCCTGAAATTAGTAATGATCAAATATACAATTAAGACAACCAAACTCAAGTATTAAGCTTTACTCAAGATGAGCATACAACCATTGCCGAGCATATACTACAACAGGGAATTACTTTAACCTTACAACAAATACTGCAAATAGCACTATATATGAAAAACTAAATCTTGAAAATATGTAATCGAAGGATCCTTGAAGCTTGCACACAAGAAAAACACCAATCTCAACAAATAAACAAGAACAAGTTGAAAGAATCCAACCCGGTGATTATGATGATAATGTACCTTGTATCAATATACACATCAATAAAAATCATATTGAAAGAGCTATCCTTGATGGAGGTTGTAGGGTTAGTATCATCAAATATGCACTATGCAAAGCTTTAGGTCTGGGCAATATAAAAATTGCACCATTCAATATACGCATGGCTGATCAAAGAGTTGTCAGACCAGCAGGCATCATCCATGATGTCTCTATGACAGTCAAAGGACATAAATTTAAAGTTAACTTTGTTGTGTTAAAAATGCCGATTGAAGAATCTTCTTACGAAATCTTGTTAGGCAGACCTTGGCTTAACAAAGCTGTTTCTGCACAGTATTGGATGGAACATGAGATATGTATCCAATCCCAACAAGGACAAACTAAAATATCAACATTGACAAGCAAGAAAATCTCAAGAAGTTTCCGACCAACACAAACTCAAGAATATAATTGGGAAGAAGGCTTAGACAATCTTGAAGAAGCTAAATTATTTGAAGCATATTTTAAACTTAAGGCATATTCAAGAAATTGACCTCAACAGGATATTTCCTGTAACCAAGTATCAAGATTATGAAGATTCAAAACAACCCAATTTAAAGAAGACACATACAATAAAAACCACCATACAAAAAGCAAAACTAGTGATACAACCAGCATAATTACAAACTACAAAATATCACATAGATATACAAGACGAACCAGCACTCACCACTGAAAATCAAGAATTCAAACTTCACATAAATCTCAATGAAGATATTGAAGAATTAAATCTAGGGGTTCCCTCAAACCCACAAAACGTCTTAATAGCTACACAACTCGACAAACCTTTTAAACTTGATGCTACTGCACTCTTTACTAAGTATAAAGATATCTTTGCTTAGTCATATAAAGACCTCAAGGGTATACCACCTAATTTATGTACACATCGAATCAAATTATTTCCAGGAATTCGACCCATTAAACAAACTGCTTACCAAATGAATCCAACATTCATTGAGAAGTAAAAGCTAAAATCAATAAACTCCTTGAAGCAGGATTTATATATCCAATACAAAATGCTCAATGGCTATCACCTTTAGTCATTGTACCTAAAAAAAATGGGAAATTATGCATCTGTGTGAACTATAAAAAGTTAAATGATGCCACTACAAAAGATGCCTTTCCCATCCCATTTTCAGATGAAATACTTGATGCTGTACCCGGTCATGAGATGTACTCATTTCTTGATGGTTTTTCATGCTACAATCAAGTACACATAGCTGTCGAAGATCAACATAAAATAGCTTTCATAAGTCCTTGGGGAGCATATGCATACATGTGAATGCCATTTGGATTAACTAATGCCCCATTTACCTTTCAACGAATCATTACCGATACTTTCCAAGATTATCTCACAAATTTTATGCGAGTCTTTATGGATGATTTTAGTGCCTTTGGACCTAAAGACAAACACCTTGAATAACTCGAGAATGTTTTATCAAATGCAGACAAAACTAAGTTGCTCTTAATCCTAAAAAATGTACTTTCTTTGTTAAATTAGGAATCTTACTTGGCCACATTGTTTCCACTCAAGGCATTCAAATTGATAAAGTTAAAACCGACGTCATTATGAAAATGCAACCACCTCATGATCTCAAAAGTTTGCAAAGTTTTTTGGGCAAGATAGGTTACCATAGAAGATTTATCAAGGACTATGCTAAAGTCGCTAAACCATTAACTGATTTACTCAAGAAAGACAAATTTTATCACTCAACTCAAGAATGTCAACAAGCATTCTTGGTACTCAAAGAAAAACTTACACAAGCACCAATTCTGGTCCAACCAAACTGGACTCAAGAATTTTTCATACAAGTTGATGCCTTTGACTATGTGCTAGGAGCAATACTTTGCCAAAGAAAAGATCATCATCGTGATCACCCCATATATTATGCAAGTTGACGACTTTCTCCACTTGAAATGAATTATACAACCACAGAAAAAGAAGCCTTAGGCATGATATATGCCTTGACCAAATTCTGACATTATTTACTTTCCAACAAAGTCAAAATATTTGTTGATCATCAAGCATTGATTCATCTACTCAACAAACACATCCTTAGCAGACGAATAGCAAGATGGTTTTTGTTATTACAAGAATTTAATTTTGAAATAGTTCACAAACCTAGCAAATACCACGAACAAGCTGATCATCTCAGCAAAATTACAACCGGAGAAAATATACAAGACCCCAATGATGACTTACCTGATTCACATCTTTTTAATATTACCACCCACGATACACTTCAAGAAATCTTTCATTATTTAACTACTACAAAAGTTCCTACATCATGTACAATGCAAGATCAAAGGTAACAATTAATCTTGAGGACACAACAATACTTAGTCATCAGAGGAAGACTCTATAGATTTGGACGTGATAATATATTAAGCATATATGCAAGCCAAGCACACCATGCTAGAATTGACTACTAATGAAACCAATACCACTCACGTTGTCCACAAAACAAGTCCACAACAATTACAAACCACTCTACTCAAGCAAAGACTTAGTGAAAATGCAAGAACACTATATGAACGAAACAATAAAACAGAGTTAGCCCTAACCTTGATGGTGAGGAAGCACGTGTTGGAACATCACAAGGGTAAGCTTGAGCAAGCAAATCTTGAGATTACAAGTGCGCTAGAGAGTAATCGTCAGCTAGGCACTCTCACCCATCTCAAATGAGTGCATCAGATTCTCACAAACACACCAATCGAGAGAAACAAGAAGAAAGCAAGTAAAAAAGAGAGTGCCCAAAAAAGAACCAAGAATAGTGTGTTAGAAAGACCGCTCATATCATTTCCTCTATTTGCATCACAAGTGCAAGTGCATTCTCAACAGCACCGAAGAGTTGACAAAATGCAAACCAAGAAAGTACCCAAGACAGATACTGTCATCCTCTCTCAAAATCTGAGTGGGCAATTCAATGCCGATGTCAAGCGTTGGACTTGCGCTCATGGCCTCTTCAACTTTGCAGAACAAATGGCATCTCATGAATCAAGTGAGCAATGAGAAGGCTCACTTGATGGATCTTGCCATTGGCCAGGTTGAACTTGAAGATTCGGAGTTGGCAGCAGCTCTATATCTCCCAGCTAAAGGCGAGCCAGTCTCTGCTCCACGCACACAGGCTTTAAGTCACAACATCATGAAAGATCCTAAGAGCTACAACTCGGAGCTTAGTTTGCAAGTCTCCAATGTCAAGGATGAGCTCTACAAAATCTTCAAGTTCCTTGTTCTCAACCTGGAGTTCTGAAAGACTGCCATGACAGTGAGCAGATCCGTAGCCTTCATCTACAAGGATCTTCAAGCTCAGAAGTGAGTGGATTTAGCAGGATATGTGATCCCGAAGTCTCGTAGGGAACTTAAGAAGGTGGCAAGAGATTTCAACGCGAAGAAATGCGTAAGGACACTGATACTACCGTATATCTGAGCCATTGTCACACATAGAAGTCAAGCCATGGTGATCTACAGTCCACCACCTTTGCCTCTACAGCCAGCAGCCACAAAAAGTTCAAAATGCCAAGCTGAAGACCACTTGATGAACACCTAGAAGAAAAAGGTCCAGCGAAACACAGCAGCAACTTCACGAAGAAAGACATAGGGACAAGGCTGAAGAAACGTTGCACCTCCACAAATTGACAGTGATGACAGTGATGTGCAAACAATCTAGCACAAAGTGCCGAAACAACAACAACCAATGAGAACCTCTAGCTCCAAAACAAAATGGCAGCAGAGTTTGGCACCTACTCAGCCATCAATGAAGAGCTTGCAGCCTCCGAGCTCATCGCAGCTGGATTTGCCACCATCACCATTGCATGAACCAGCACCATCTCCGTCTCCAGCAACCACAATTCCAGTGGATGATCACGTTTTGCTGATGCAGGATATTCTTGAAAATCCTAAGACTGTTACAAATCCACCATCCGTTGTGCAGGAGCACAACACTTTCTACGAACCACCCACGCATCAGGAGCAGACCGCCAAGCAACACCAGCCTCAGCAGCAGCAGCCACCACCATTGCAGCCCGTCAAGTAGCACCAACTTTCGCTGCCACAGCCTGTTGAGCAGCCGTCTCCACCACACAAGTGTGGTAAGGAGCAGCCATCTTTGCCGCAACAGCCAACCGAGCTACAGCAGCCAACAGAGCCGCACTAGACATTTGCTCCAGACACCACTACCAACGACATGAAGCCACCTCATTCAACAATGCAACGCCAATTTCATCACAAGCACATGAGCAACAAGTGCCACCACTACTATCTAGAGCAGTAGGAGCATCATCATTAGGAGCAGCAGCAACCGAAAGTGATCTATCCCGTGCTTACAAACTTCTTGGAGCAGTACCATAACTCCAACATGGCGGTGTACACGCGGGATGGCATGGAGAGTTTCTTTCGCAATGTTTTTGCACTCCCACACGAGGAGAAGATGGCGAGTATGGCTTAGGAACTTGATCAGGTAAAGGGAATCCTTCGCACTATACAGTCTCATGGACTCCTAACACCAAACACCTGCCGAGAATCTTTCAAGTTAGCGCAGCAGTACCAACTCGAGAATGCCTGCCTCACCAAAGAAAACATGGAGCTCAAGGCCCAACTTCAAGTGCTCGAGACTGCCATTAAGAACTACACTCGTGACGAGCTCGAGGACTACGAGGAAGAACCAGAGGCTAACACCACAACTGCTACTACCACTACAATGGAAGCTTGAGTTGCAAGAGCTGCTCAACTTTAGTCATCAGAGAGTAGAGAGGTACATGCATTTTGCATTGTGATTTTCGCACAAAAGCATTTCCTGAGTTAAGAATTGAGATCAAGATTTCTCTTGGTCTAAATTCCTGACTTAGATGATTGGGCATGTATTGGTTATATAGGCTGGTGATAGCACACCAAACCTATCCCCTTTCTGTCTTTTATATTCTTGGCCATAATAACATACACTCCACTTGCTCAACATCTACTCTTTTCTTCCATGCCTATCTTACTCACTGCCTTTTGGGGATTAAGACTGTGAGATGTGCATCAATATTAGCATCAACATCTTTGCAACAACACATGGCTAAGTATTTATTTCCTTTTTATGTTTGGATTTAGTTTAGTTTAGAGAGGATTCACAAGATCATTATAAAGGTGATTTTGTAGTTCTCCAATACCTCTCCAGATTTTACACAAATGGAGAATAGGGGAAAGGTATATTTAGCCTACAAGCATATCTATTACATTTTTATACAAGAATTAAATGAAGATCCTAAAGTCTATCAGGCAAGCTGTATAATTGTAGAGCTTGAGAAGTGTTTCTAGATTGCTTTTAATGTTCAGATCTATATTTATATTTGTATTTTATTGGTTAAATTTACTTTGAA
This sequence comes from Selaginella moellendorffii, assembly GCF_000143415.4. Taxonomy (NCBI): domain Eukaryota; kingdom Viridiplantae; phylum Streptophyta; class Lycopodiopsida; order Selaginellales; family Selaginellaceae; genus Selaginella; species Selaginella moellendorffii. The sequence continues at coordinate 262,802 of NW_003314346.1, forward strand.
ATATAGATTAAATCAAAATTTGAAAAATGAAAAGATGTTGGTTCGGGACGAACCAATATTTTCCTTGTGTTTGAGACGTCGTGAGCTCAACTCGTGAACTCATGAGCTCAAAACCTACCTGAGCTTGGCCAGTATAAGCAAACTAGCTTTGGCACTTCGTGTGCATAGTGAAATCTTTAGTAATGGGGTAACTACTATCAACTAGTCACACATTTCTGTCGATGTTCCTTATTTAGTTGAAAGGGCATGACTGTGTAAACAACTTTAATTGCCTATTTACTGTAGTCTATCTAAACCTTACTAATGAGTTTGGTTTCTTTGCTTAGGAGGGTTAAGGCCTCTGGTTGCTCTCTCTATATCCTTATGGGCAAAAGTGTATCATACTTTTGTAAGCTGGGTGATATCTAGAGTTGTAAGGGTGGTTAACTCCATTGGTCATTTCTTTGTCGGCGACGACCGAAAGGTGTTTGAGTTGGTAGCGCATCCATGTTACACAAATAAGTTACCTTAACTCATTTAAGTTGGTGCATTTCTCACATAATGTGATCACTATGAATTTTTTCTAGAGTTGTTTCCTTGTTGGTGGTCTAGACTCGAGTATGCATCAACAAGGACGTCAATCTTCCCTAAGGGGGGAAGAGTGGCCGGAATATGACTCAGGTATAGAAAGTTACCTGTCAGCTAATCCTTTAAGATATTCTTTCCTTACTACTACAATGGTAGAAGGTTGGTATTGCTAAATCCTTTATCAGTCTTTGCCTAAGATAGTTGAGAAATTGGTCATTACATGTGTACTTAGACCAGAAGGGCACTCAGGAAAGAAATCCTAAGTTATCATTTAGTCAAGCATACTTGACACGATAATGAAAAACTCATGATGTTGACTTGCACTTGCTAGTGTTGGAAACTCCCATGATATTGAGCTTGGTCTCTCAATATTCGCTAAATGATAGCTTACTGTGTCTACCAAACACCTCGCTATCATGCACTTTGTGTGTAACACACCTAAATTTGGAGCCAAACTCCAAGCCCATTGCACTACGAAACAAGGGTTTAGTACAATCCCACGAGCACCAGCTCCCTGTATCCAACACTAGCTCTCTGTATCCAACATCTGCACACAAAATTGTGTCAGACGATGTCTGGCACAATTTTCGCATAGCGGTGGCCTAACGTGAGAAGGAAGGTACCCCACCGACTAGAGTAGCATGGAGCTTATGCTTATACCTAAGCCGGATGCAGAACAAGGAGCAATAGAGCCCAATGGAAGCCAAACTTATGTCTCAAGTGGTCGGACATGCGTTCCAACCGAGGTTTCCTCGTCGATGATGATCTGTGATCACAAGACATAAAGTGCAAATGGTTCATAAAAATGTGCAAAATCAGAATAGTGTAGCAAAGTATAACCTTGAAACTTGCTATAAGGCGAGGCTATCAAGGTTGGGTTCATAGCCACCCCCCCTCCTTCCCACCCCTTGAGGAACACACACTTTGGGCTTTCACCCTAAGCCTCCCTTAATAGTAGGAGTTAGTCTCTTGGATAAGTTTGAAACTTACTAAATATGGAATATCTTTAAATTGCAAATTTGGACACGAGAACTTCATGTTCAGAACAATTTCTACATTCTGTAGATATGCCAAATGAGCAAATCTAGACACTTTCCATAAATAATATTTGGGACCAGAATGAGACTAACACAAAGGGCATGATAGCGAGGGTGTTTGGTAGATATAGTAAGCTATCATTTAACGAATATCAAAGGATCAATCTTAACATCGTGGGGGTTACAACTTAGGATTTCCTTCCTTAATGCCCTTCTGGTGTAAGTGTATATATGTTGACTAGTTTCTCAACTAGCTTGGGTGGAGACCATAAAGGAAACCAGCAGTACCAACCTCATACTATTGTGACAATAAGGAGAAAGTGTCTATAAGAACTGGTCAACAAATATCTTTTGATACCCAAAGTCACATTTGCAACATTGTGTTAGAACCTATTTAGTCCCAAATGCTATTTATGAAAAGTGTCTACATTTGCTTATTTGGCATATCTACAAAAAATAGAAATTGTTCTGAACACTATGGTGTTTGTTTTGTGCCCAAATTCGCAATCTAGTGACATTCCATATTTAGTAAGTTTTAAACTTGTCCCAGAGACTAACTCCTGGTACTAAGGTGTAAGCCACAAATTTTTCCTTTCCACAACTTTTAGTGAATTGCTTAAACCATTTCTCAAGTTTTAAGATTCCTTGAGACAGTGAATCAACACTTTCTTCATCAGGTGTATCAGCCAAGGCTATCATGTTGCAATAGACTTCTCGTAATCCTTGTATATAAGACAAACTCTTGCCTTTGTTGGTGATGAGATCCTTATATTTCATTGCCTGTAATTTAAATCGTCTAGTATAGTCTTGAATTCCTTCCTTTGGTCACTGTTTTATATTCTTAATTTGCTCATAATGCTCCTCCGGTGTTCCTCCAACTGGGAATTGTTCCTTGAATTGTTCAAGTTTCTCGTCATGTGGTATAGAATCCTCTAGTGTATTATACCACTCAAGAACTTTTCCTTTAAGTGTGTATGGGAAAAGTATGGCTTGATGCTATTCTTGATTGTTTATTTTGAAAATCTGGTTGAATTGTTTTACATGTAATTCTGAATCTTCTGATTTACTTCCTATGAAAATTGGATATATAATAATGCTTTCAATTGTACTCATCAGGTTGATGATTGCCATTGGTGGTTGTAGACTTTGTTGATTGAGTTGTTGTTCTAGTAAGTCCGGATTTGAGTAAAACTCTAGTGCTATGTATTCTGCTTCTTCAAATGCCTCAACCTTTGGGGCATCTTCAATATTTAATTCTTTGTTATCTTTGGCTGGGTTGCTCGTCTTGGCAACTTGAATTTGTTTATCCTCTTTATCGTACTTCTCTAATATTATTTCTAAAATTTGTTGCTGTTGTTGTTCTAATTTCTCTTTTTCTATCTCTTCCTTTTTCACTTCTTGATTATTTTATCAAAGATCTCTTTCCTAGATCTTGATTGGGTCTGGTTTGTGTTTGTACATTCAGTTTGCTAAGTCTTCTCAACTTGAATATCAAGGTAAGTTTCCTGAATTTGTGTTTTGCCTAAATTGTCTTGAGTCAATTGTTGTTCTTCATAGATTGCAAAGTCAAGCTCTTACATCTTGAGTCGGTTGCAAGTTTTGATTCTTGCATAAATGCGAAGTCAAGCTCTTATGTCTTGAGTCTTTTGCAAGTTTTGTTTTGTAGTATAAATGCGAAGTCAAGCTCTTGTGTCTTGAGTCTTCAATCAAGTTTTTCTTTCTCGATTCTTCCCAAGTTTCTTCTCGAGGTCACTTTCCTGAGTCTAGCTCAAGAAAGGTCTTGTATTTGAAAAATCTGATGGTGTAAGTAAGCATAATTTTGTTTGTTGGAAGGAGGTCTGTTATGTCATAAATTAATTAATATAGCTGTTCGCTAATAATATTGGATATTGCTCACCAACTTTGGGATCAAGCAAGTATGCAATTCCATACTGGTTTAAATTATAACCATTCCTTTTATAAGTTGCAGTGCAACTTGACTATAGTTATAGTTGAATTCAAAGTTCAAGATTTCCAAGCTTGGTCTAAGGAAGACCATGGTGGGAGTAGCGGTGTCCAAATCTAAGTAATGGTTGATCCTAATTCAAGTGTTAGCATGCAAGAGCCAGATGGTTCTAGAGAGCATGGAAATGCAGAACCTATCTATAGCACAAGAGAAGCTATTGGTGGTAGTGCCATAGGGTGGGGCAGAACTTGGTGGTAGAAATGAGGCATCTGGTGCTATAGATGGTGGGGCAGATCTTGGTGGTGGAAATTGTGGACATGCTGCTGCTCCTAAAGGTCATAGAAATGAGTTGGTAATTGTGCTAGAGGCTGATATGATCTTGAATGAGCGAGTACGCGAGACTATTGTCTAGGCTCAAGAACGAACTATCAACAGGGTGTTAGGTGAAATGGCTTGGAAAGGATCTTAACATCTTTAGATTCCACTCTACCTTCTTAAGCAAAGTCACTGAGTGCGCTTAGTTTATGACCTCAACATGGCTATTTATACCTCTTTCACAGAGGTTGGGCATACAACTGGATCATTTATTGTGTCGCCATCATTTGACGCAATAAAGACTAGTTGGATTGCATTGTAGAGATATGCTCTCATGGCAGTAAGTTAGTCCTTTTTTATCTTTCTCATTCCATTTTGAAATCCTTGTTCTTGTAGGAAATGGTAAAGCACCTGAAGAATTGATCTATAACATCGCAAAAAGCAAGCTCTCCTTCAACGAACAAACCTCTTGCTTGGAGTTCCTCAACACTTTGGCATTGTAATAATAATAAGAGGTTGGAGAGCAATCTTGAGAATGTGATGAAGGAGAAGCTCTATATCACTCAGAGTATTGCGGCTACTAAGGAGCTACTTCAAGTATAGGATACAAAGTTCCTTACTAGTGCCCGCACTGGCATAACACTTCTAGAATATGTCCAAGCTTCCCTTCAAGAGCTTGGGGATGGATGACTTTCTGATGGCAGCTCAAGCTCCATGGATTTTCTTTCGCCACATGGCATATAGGTATATTGCAAGAAATTGACTTGGTTATTTAATCATGGCTCTTTTGTAGGTATTTAAATCATTGCCCAGGTGCTCTAGTGTACAAAGCAAGTGTTTTTCTTAAGCTCTTAACTGGTGGGAAGAAATTTGGCATGTATGAGCTAAAGTTCTATTGTCCCATTGCACGGGAGCGAGAACTTTGTATATGGTACTTGGAGTTGTGGAAGCAAATGCCATCATCACCTTTTGAGCTTGATCTCTACCTCAAGTGTCATCTAGGTTTGATGAGTAAAACTTCCTAGCAATAATTTATGTTTCTACTTTATTGTAGAGGCACTTTTGGAGGGAGTGGAGATGCCTCAAAACAAGGATGAAATTCATATTAAGCAAACCAAAGATGACCAAGTGGAGAACCCGGCTGAAAACTCTCTTGCCCCATCTCATCCCATAGCAGCTGCTCCTTCCCCAAATCCTATTGCCGCTGCTTGTCCAATCCCGACTACTCGAAATGTACGAAGGCAACTCCATTATGAGGATGTCCAAGAGAGTAAGAATTTGATTTCCAATGATTTTGCTTATTATAATTTGGTTGTAAATGTCGGAGAAACCAGCTAGCACTCTATACGTCGACATACAAATGCATTCTTTCCATCCCTCCCCATTGCTACAGAGGATGACCTCCAAGAGTTATCTTCATCAGCTTCACATAAACAGGTATGAAAGAAGACATGTATTAACTTTAATATTTCCCGGTTTTGAACACTATTCAGGTTCCCCCTCTTTCTCCTATGGGAAGTGTTGGCAATGTGGAAATAGTTATTGGGGACTACTTTCAACTTTCCAACAACGTGAGTTGAGAGTCTTTTATGTTCCATAGATGGATGCGAGGATTGGGAATGAATAATACATTCAGCATCAACCTCGCATTCTTTGACTTGCCTAATGGGTTACCACCTGTAAAAGGTAACACTCCATCCTAGAACATCTTTCGACCGGACTATATTTCTCAAGTAGTGGATGTGGCATCTAAGGTGTTGCAATATGAGGGTATTACGCTAGTCATTCTTCCCCGTTCTTTATTTTGGGGAGGTCTTCTTGCAACGATGGTGGAGAATGATGACTCTAGATTGGTTCAGTTTACATAAGGTTGCCTACTCTGAAACATCCCGAGCTGATATGAGCTGATGAGCATGCAAGTTTGGCATTGCCAAAATATGATAACTCAATAGATATCATCCCGAATGTCATCGACGAGGACCATCATATAAAGTTCCCTGACTATCGATACCATTCACCAAAGGCTATGCAAATCCTTTTAGAGTTGTTTTGTCCTCCTAAGGGGATTGTGCTTGATGCTACAATTTTGGTTCGATGGTGCTAGGGACTAAAGAGACTAGCCATGTAGTTTTTACACTAGAGAAGGAGAGTGCATTTAAAGGTGTTCTTGGGACATTTCATAATAGGTGATAATAAAGTATAAATTTCTCATAATAGTAATTCCATTATGGTTGTGCATATTAGATGGATCTATGATGTGGGTTATAATTTGCCATATTATGCAGAAGCATTGGCACAAGATTATATACAACAAGAGCCCACAGTTAAAGAGCATAATACTATACAAACTCCTCCTATTGTGGATGTGGATGTTGAGGAAGACTAAGTTTAGATTTTTTTTTAGTCAAATTTTTTAGTGGTAATATAGAGTTTCTTCTTTGACTTATGATATTTATTTTCTTATTAGACTTATATTATTTAGCTTTTTCTTATGTTTTAAGATTTGAATAGAATTGTTGGTTTGTCTTGAACCAATCATTTAAACATCAACTTTTGTATTTGGTGGATTATATTGACTTTCATTGACTTTCATTGACTTGAGCTCAACTCAAAAACTACCCAGCCCCATAATGGCCCAAACTCAAAGATTAATAGATGGAGAATATCAAAGTCAAAGACAATGATACTAATAGACTTAATTATCAGTGAATAAATTTTATATTAGAACACAAAAATATTCTAAGTAAGTTATCATCTAATAAACCAGTATTAAAGGATGGGAACTAGCAAAATCATTATAGTTGGAAAACATAGGATTCACTATCCAACAAAATTTAATAGTCAATGTATCATCAAGAACACCCAATAACAAAACTTAATTATGAAAAAGTTCAAATAACATATTAAACAACTTATATAACTCAAAGAATACAGAGTATCATTGATTGACAAGCAAAATGCTCGCAAATGTATTGCCCAAAGGAAATAACATTTAATTTATCAGAATCAACTAATAACAATAATTAACAGAAAAGAATGAGTGTGGTAAGATTAATAAAAATTCGTTCATGCCAACTATTACACTACCCAATCTGAATATATTTTGATCAATAATACCAAGGAACCAGAGTTGCTCAAGCAAGGATTAGCAACATTCTACTGATATCTCAAATCTAAGAAACTAATTCAGAGTAAACCACAAAGAACATATGGTAATGCAAAAAGCCAAAAGTTATCAAAGAGAACAATTAACCATTATGAAAGAACATCAATCATCTCATCAATAAAGAAATGTATAATCATTATTGAAGAAACAATCTATCATCACAAATCACTCAACACTAACAATAATTTAGTCAAATCTTTGACAAGGATAATCAACTATCCTAAATGATAATTAATCATCATCAATGATTGCTAGATGCAAATACTAACTTCACTATCAAAGCTAATGAGTCAAAATGCCTTCTTCAACAACTCTTAACAAATGGAACAATGAGTATAAGACTCAAAAAAACAAAAGCTCAAAGAAGTCTATAGCCAAGTCTTGCCTAATAATGATCATAAGTCTCACATAAACTAATCTCAATGTTAAAGAAGAAATCATAGTACAACCCACAATATCCTCCTCAACACATCTATAAGTTAAAATTCATAATGCAAAGCTAATGAAGAGCATATTTGCATCAATCCAAAAGCCAAGCACAATAAAGTTATACTCAACAAGTGGTCATCAAATTGATCCTCCATAAATCCATCTATAGCAAAACGTATAACTCACTTGATAATAAATACAAGAAGAATCATTAATGATCAATATATCCTAACTCAAATATAACAAGGAACCAACATCTTTAATATTAATTACTAACTCTTCATCTCGTAAAGCTAGCATAGTCCATGACTGAATCACTTTTCAAGGAAAAGCTCAAAGCTTAAACTTTACTAAATAATTTTATCTAGAACACAACTAATTCAACTTGCCATTTAGTTTTTTTGAATGTTAATACAGTTGTTAACTAGTAAATACATGAATGCCAACAACACAAAGCTAAAACTAAATCATCAACACTATTTACATCAAGATTAATGAAACTCAATATTAATCCGACAAAAAGACATTTCATTTTATTCGAATCCCAACATCAACAATGTCAACAACAAGGTATCACTTTAATGCCATCAACACCAGAATAAAGCTAGAAGAAAGCAAGAGTGAATCACCACTCAAAATTCTTTAGCAACTATGCTAACTAATGTCAAAGATATTTTACTCAGTATCCGAGATTAATCCTTCAATAATACTCAACTACATATAACATATAAACAAGGAGTGATTCACCAAGCCCAAGACTCAATATAATCCAACACCACGGACTAAACACAGCCAAATGATTTGCACTGCCTTCAATCCAATCTAAGAAAAGTTTATAAGAAAGCACGGCGATGACTACTTGAACCAATAGACTAATCCCTATAGTCTTAATTGATCCACTTAAAATCATGCTTAGGAAGGATCCACTAATATTGTGCTAAATAGCTACGGACCAGCTTATTTGCCACTCTTAACAAATTGTTGCGAATGTGAATTCGAATATCAAAAGATATTTATCAGCCAGTCCTTATGGACACCCTTTCCTTACTACCATGACGGCAAGAGGTCAATACAATTGGATCCCTTTAGTAGCCTCTTTTCAAGACAATCTCTACAATCCGTAGATATGCCAAATGAATGAAATTAGACACTTTCTATAAATAATATTTGGGACCGGAATGAGACTAACACAAAGGGCATGATAGCGAGATGTTTGGCAAACATAGTAAGCTATCATTGAATAATATTGAGGGACTAGTCTCAATACACAAATTCTTGTCACTAGTCAGTGCAAGACATAATAAGATGGGAACTCCTTACCAAGGTAAGTATGCTTAGTTAATAGCACATAGAAATTCCATCCTTATGCTCATCCAATCTAAGTACACTCAAAATGCCCAATTAACTCCACTAGCACAACAAAATGGTGTTCGTCATATATCTAAATTCACAATCTAAGGACATTCCATATTTAGTAAGTTTCAAGCTTGTTCTAGAGACTAACTCCTGGTACTAAGGAAGGCTTGGGGTGAAAGCCCAAAGCATATGTTCAAGGAGGGGGGGATATAGGGGGTTCCAATGTATAGTAGGGATAGTGGTTAGAATGCATAGTTCCACTACTTGAAACATTAATTTGGCTCTTACTAGGCTATGTTGCTCCTTGTTTTGCATCTGGCTTGGGTTTACACCTAAGTTCCACACTCCTCTAGTTGGTGGGGTACCCTCTTCCTTGCATTAGGCCATTTATATGCCAAAATTGGGCGAAACACTGTCTAACCTCATTTCATGGCATAACAAGCTTGGAGTTAAACTCCAAATTCATGTGGGGCTGGGTAGTTTTTGAGTTGAGCTCAAGTCAATGAAAGTCAACGAAAGTCAAAGGAAGTCAATACAATCCCCTAACTAGCGGAAGTTTAATGGCATTACCTTAGTTCGTCCCGAACCAAGAATTTTTAACATAAAATCTAGGTGTTTAAGGTATTCCATAAGCTCATGTAGATTATTGGTTCGACATGAACTAATCTTTTAGTCTACAAAAAAAGAAAATAATATATTAAACAATATAATTTATATTAAAATCAGAATATATTAAATCTTCTTCTGCTTCCATATCCAGAAAAGTAGAAATGGGTATAGTGGAATGCTCCTTCACTATAGGCTCGTGTTGTATATAATGTTGTGCCATACGTTCAGCATAAATAGGTAAGTGGAATTGACTTCGGTCCATATGATCATCTAAATCATCAAGATCAAGTGTGTGGACTGAAACACTGTGTGTGATAAGTGTAGACCTAATAAAATAGAAACATTTGAGAATAAATATTATAGATTATTTCAAGCACTAACATCACCTGTCGCAAAATCTCATAAGAATGTCCTCAAAGGCACCCTCCTTCTCAAGTGCAAAAACTGCTCGGCCTGTCTCTTTTGCTGCCTGCACCATTGATCCAAATCCTGCTGTAGCATCAAGCACAATCCCCCTTGGCGGACAGAATAACTCCAACAAGATTTGCATGGCCGTGACCGAACGATGTTGATAACCTAGGGAACGCTGGGTGAAGAACGTTCGAGTCAATCACATTTGGGATGATGTCTGTAGAGCTGTC
>NW_003314346.1:273053-275207 GCF_000143415.4 Selaginella moellendorffii
CATACTCGAAAGAAGGCAGCCAGATGAAAACTCAACAAATCCATCATCGTTGTCAGCCAAGTGTGCGAGAAGGCCTTCCCACATTAGAGAGCAAGGAAGGATCATGACAACCACACCCTTGTATGTCATGAAGCTGCTCGCAACCTTTAAGGCTTGGGAAATGTGTTGGACCTGCAACACATTCCATGATGGAGTATCCCCCTGCGGTGGTGGCATCCCATCGGGAAGATCGAAAAAGATGAAATCGATCTTCCCATAAGGTGTGAGCTGACCCAAACCATGGATCCACCGATCAAGCATGTAGAGCTCCCAACTAGTAGCATCTAAAAGCTGTGTGTAATCCCCAATGAGAACAGCAACTTCCCCAACACTGGCCGTTGGGGATAGAGGGCGAACCTGAAAATCAACTATTAGAACTTGAAGATAAAATTCATGCTTACTAACCTGTTTATGCATTGCTGCAAAGGAGAGCTCTTCTAGGTCGTCATTTGTAGCCGTAGGGAGGGATGGGAAGAATGTCTTAGTCTGCCGAAAAGACTGATGGCTGCTCTTTGCAACATCTATAAAAAAAAAAGTGAAGTCAAGAATGAATAAAAGAATGTTCCAAATCAAAGTCCTTACTCTCATGAAAGGCTTCATGACGGCCCCTTCGGGGGTTGCGAGGAGCAGGTGCTGGAATCTCTTGTGCTGGAATTTCCTGTACAGTTTCCTCTGGTTCAACGGTATTTGAATTTGGCATCTCCTGAATGGTTTCCTGAGTGCTGACTCCTAGGTTTAGTTGTTGAACTTTAACAACGTCGTTATCACAGTCAGAAAGAGCCTCTGGAAAATAAGAATATAACTCAAGGTTAATATTTCCTAGCTAAGTGCTGAGTTTCAAGTGAACTTGGATGACATTCAAGGTAGAGATCTAGCTCGAAGTCCGATGTTGGCATCTGCTCCACGAGTTCAAGGTACGACGGGCATAGCTCCCTCTCATGTGTACAAGGACAGTAGAACTCTGGCTCATACATCCCAAGCTTCTTGCCTCTAGTCAGGAGCTTCTGCAAAACACCGGTTGTGTATACCGGTGCGCCGGGGCAATATTTTAAATATCTACAAAGTAAAACAAAAATATAAATACCAATATATAAATGAGAATTGAAAAAATACCTGTAAACCATGCGCCTCGCAAGAAATGGTTGTCCTGGTTGGTTCTTGAACTCAACCGAACTCGTCCCACCACGTGGAAGCCAACCATTCCCTAGCTCCGCAAGACAAGCACAAATATATTCTTCGAGAGTGATACCTGTGCAAGTGCTGGAAAGAAACTTCTCATCCCAGACTTGTAGCATCTCCTCACCAGCGGCAATACTCTGAGAAATGTACGCCTTCTCCTTCATCACCTTCTCCATCCTTATCTCACAGCGTTTTTCGTTGTTTCGCAGCCAAGTGTTGAGAAGTTCCAAGCAAACACTTTGTTCAGCAAAGGACATTTTACTCTTTGAGATGTTGTAAATGAGTTCCTCCGGTGCTTTACCAGTTCCTACACACACAAGGAGTTATGAAATGTTTCATAAATTTTATAAGAACTTACGAACACGAGAACAAATCTCGGCAATGCTATCAAGCCATTCCTGCCCGCGTCGTATGCCTGCAATCGAGAGCAACTTTTTCACCTTTGTTCTCTTCGTATTCAAAATTCGCTGCTCAATCGCATGCCACTCCATCTCCTTTTGTTGCTCGTCTCCTTGGGCATTTTTAAAGAATGACGCTCTTTTTCCTTTGATTATGGGCTGCAAGAAACATTATGTAAGTCGATACATACTTCAATACTAATTTACCTTCGCCCAGACAGCAACTAGAAAGTCAAGTGGCAGTTGGTACCAAGTCTGCAATTCTTGGCCTTTCCTAGCTGCTAGCTTCACTCGAATTGCTTCAAATACCTCACGATTGTACAAAGTTTGGACCTCCTCTAGCGAGAGCATGCCAATAAATTGAAGGTGCTCAATGTCATGTACCAATGTATGAGCTTGAAACGCAAATTGGTTTAGCTTGCAAAAACACGATATTAGCTAAGTTTACAAAAAATAAACTCTTATATGTTGATCTTATGGCATGCCATGTTGAGCTTCACAGTGTGCTCCCGAGTCATTGGTTTGACAAGTGTGGTTC
>NW_003314346.1:275559-277279 GCF_000143415.4 Selaginella moellendorffii
TGAGGGCCATTCCACACCATTTTCTGTAACACTTTACTGACTGTCCGTTCTTGAGCTTGGATAATCATGTCCCGAACACGATCATTCAAGATGGTGTCAGAATCATGCATGCATAATCCCTCACCACCACTAGCTCCCCTTGCACCACCAGCCTGAGGAGCAGTAGGAGCAGCTACCATGCACCCAGTAGCCTCTGTAGTAGATCCACCTACAACACTACCAATAACGTCCTCAGCTGGTTCATCGACCTGGCCGCGAACAGCCTCAGCAACCGAAGGCACAGCACCCCCACCACCGCCAACATCAGATACAAGTACCCCACCACCAGTACCCACAGCCTCAGAAGCACCAGTACCAACAGCCTCAATAACACCAACATCGATTTGAGTGTTCATCTCAACATCCACGTCATTGTTATGCTCATTGTTGCCTCCAGCATGACTAGCCGAAACTTCATTGGATACTTGAGATGAATCTCCACTCAATCAGCCAAGCCCACAGCGATCAAGGCGGCTGCCTTTTCCTGGAGATCGAGACCATTGAGGCTGGCCTTGGCGCTTCCTCTAAAATAAAATGCAAAACTATTATAACATCTAACTTGTAATATAAAGAAAACCTGTGGCATTTTAAGTTCAAGTCCCTTGTTGGAAGTTTTAAGCAGTCAAGCTTGATTTATATCTGCTCTCACAAGAAAATTTTGTAAGTAAAAGATGTGAAAAATAGATTGTAAACTACAAGAAATGCAAAGGAAAAAAACATAAGTCACTGGGAGAGGTTGGTTCGCGCGAGAACTGACCTCACCCTACCTCTCGAGAAAAAGGAAAAACACAACAAGAATACTGGAGAGGTCGGTTCGCGCAAGAATCGACATCTTCCACCCTCTACTTTTCACATGAAATGCCCCATCAAGTCAATGAAATAAAAAAAAAAACCTTGAAGATGTCGGTTCGCACAAGAACCGACATTTTAATCTCTCTCTGTTTTCTAAAATATAGAAATCTCATTACTAGAAACATGAAAAAAATCAAGAAAGCTCGCTTCTAGAAAAAATGAAGGTGGGGAGACGTCGGTTCGCGCGCGAACCGATCTTTCCCACCCCTTCAATAAGGAAAAAAAAAAAAAACAAGGTAGAGATGGGCAAAAAGCTAAACAGAAAATGAAATAGAATGCTAGGAGATGTCGGTTCGCACAAGAACCGACATCTCTATCCCTCAAGAGAAAACAAAAGTTGAGAAAATAGAATGGAAGAAAGAAAGTGAGAAGACGTCGGTTCGCGTGCGAACCGACCTTCTCAAGGAAGCATACCTTGTTTGAGGAGTGTCTTGAAGCACATTGCTTGATTGAAGCCCCTTTCGCTTGCCCTTCCTTGCTCAAGTGCGCCTTTCTCTTGCCCTTTGCTGCTCAAACCCTAGGCGTAAAACCCTAAAAATCAACAGACGTGATCAATAGTCACGAACAATGGCCATGATTTTCATTCTCTTTGATGGTGATCAATGGACACAATCTTTCAATGTTTTAGATATTAAGATATGTATAATTGATCGTGAGAGGAATAATATTGTTGAAATGAATGTGGTTATGAGTGAGAAGTGCTAGTCAATCACAAAAGTTGTAGCATTGATTGTTTGTTTTCCCTCTCATCTCCATGCTCTCTTCCCTTCAAGAGAGTTTCATTCTTTTGTGACGAGTGAGAGAGACTCAAGCTTAGGCGTTAGGATCC
>NW_003314346.1:277379-291316 GCF_000143415.4 Selaginella moellendorffii
AACGCGTCACTTCTCTAAATGTCAACCAATGAAACTCTCTTGCAGGGAAGAGAGCATGGAGATGAGAGGGAAAACAAACAATCAATGCTACAACTTTTGTGATTGACTGGCGCTTCTCACTCATAACCACATTCATTTCAACAATATTATTCCTCTCACAATCAATTATACAATTAATATAGGTGGCTTTTTAAGATTCTCATATCTCTCTAGATTCTAAACGGTTGTATATTTTGTTAAAATAATTAACTTGTCCTTTGCAAGGACATAGCTAATTAATGCTCACAATACAGAAGAATATCTTTGTTCTTTCTTGTCAGTTTCTCCCCAAATTTTTTTCTAAGTGCTCGAGCAAAGAGAAGATATGAGAGAATTCTATTTGAAATTCGATCAAGAGCCTCCAATTGTTTTCTCTAAGAGTGTTATAGGAGAGAGCTTCCTCTGCAGAAGATTCAAGCTGAAGCCAGGATCAGTTAGTTTGGAGAATGTATGTCGTGATAAGGGTAATCAGATAGAAAAATCCATTCTTCTTGACAGTGGTGTGGGAGAGAATGGGATTCAATGGGATCTTGATAGATGTACAGGTCAGAAGATTCTAGTTACAGGATCTCTGAAGCGAAGAGAGGAGAGCGCATCAGTTTCACAGCCAACTGTGTAAGGAGTGAAGGATGAAGTTATTATTCTCTCTAGTGACGAAAATGAAGAAGATGAGCTTCCCGACATAGCTTCCCAGACAAGTAGGTGTGTTCCTTCTGGACCAGTTTTTGAAGTGGTGGATAAGGCATTTCGGCAATCTCGATCATTACGGTTGGAATTGAAGGAGTTCCAGTACATGAGAGGTGAGGAACTTCCTTCTTCCTATAATGGGAATATATTCTTCGAGTTTCCACCAGCAAGTTCGTCAAGTAGGAAAAGGGGTATGGAGATGCGTCTTGATCCACATAATTGGTGTAGAGTAAAGACGACCCACTTCTCTCATTTCGATGGATCTGTGTCCATAGTCCATTGTGGTGGACAGCTTCAGTGTGTCGCTGAGAAATGCATTTCTAATCATGGCAAGAATATGTGTTTCTTTGAAGGCTCAGCGATCAATCCCCCTAGGCGTGATGAAGCTGCTACAGGATTTAGATGTTGCAAATGTGGGGCAACACCTGTGTGTCAAGCATGTTGTGATGCGAAAATGTATTATTTTCTTCCACGGGATGGATGTTTAGGCAGAGCAGCAGTGCATGTTGGATACCATCAACATGCAATCGAGAAAGGAATCCGCCGTGATTCTTTTTGCAATTTGAAGGCTGCTGTTACTACAGAGGCTAGGAAGAAAAGTGCAGCAACTCCAAAGTGTGTTCAACAGCCTATACTAAAGGACTATGTAGTGGACATGTTGCTACAATCTGATAGCAAAAAAGAGTTCATGGAGAATAGCTTGAAGGACCTACTTCGAAATATAGAACCCATGACAAATTTAAACAGGTATAAATTTAACACTTAACTCTACTTTATCACTAATAACACTCTTTTTTTTGGTAGAATAAAGAACTGGATGCGAGAAGGGTGAGATGGAAAGCTTCAATCTGGATTGGATAGGATTTTGGAGCTAAAGAGAAAATGTCCCTATGAGTTTATTCATGGGAGCTTATTCGTTGGCCAAGTGACTTTAAACAATCAACGCCCTTTCATCTTTAAGATGTCTACCCTTGGTCCTGCATCTGGTGTGGACCTTGTACAACGAATGGATATGGATGGAGATGGGGATTTGGCTAATTCCTGGATCCATTTTGACCATATGAAACGAGTTTCAGGCTGGTCAACAATGGGAGCTCATGTTTATGATCACAAGTATGTGGTTTTTCATTTTTTAAGGATCCATACCGATTTACATTATAACCATTCTTTCTATAGGTTGCAGTGCAATTTGACTATAGCTATAGCCGAATTCAAGGTTCAAGATTTTCAAGCACAAACCATCTTTTGGACATGTATGTCCGAGGTTGTTGAATAGCGAACTGGGAAGAAACCCAACTTTCGTGGTTTCATGGCAGATGCAGCTGGTGCTAACTGGTTGGCTGTACAACAAGTATTCGGAGGTGATAAAAGTTAGCCATTACAAGGTAGAGAGAAGAGTTGTGAGTTTCATTGGGCAAAGAGCGTCAATGAACATTGCCGATGCATCAAGTCTACCTTCCATCACGAGTTCAAGCAGCTTTGTCGGGAATGGATGGATGCACCAACTAAAGAGGAGCATGAGGCAAAGGCAAATGAAATGCGTATATGGTGGCATGAAGGAGACAAAGTGCCAATTGAAAACCTTCCACAAATGGAATGCTGGCTTGCATGGTGGGAAATTCGAATGTTTCAGTGGGGTCATTATACTCTCCATGTAAGCTTTCTCTCATTTTCTTTTTTGTCACATTCAAATGTTGCATTTTTTGTAGGATCAACTACTTGATGATATTGCACTTACACCAACAATTAATCTCTCTGAAAGCAAACATTGGAGTTGGAGAGCTTCCGAAGCAGGGAAAGGAAAAGTGTCCCTCTATGAAGCTACACTCTCCGACCTCACTAGATCTCTTGAGCAGTCATCAAAAGCTTTGGCTGCACAAGAAGCAAGGTTTGCTGGTACAGGTCCAAACTTAGACAGGCTTCAAGAACGGGTTGGTAGAAGGACAACACCAGCAGCAGGGTCAATGTCTAAGATGGTGGAGGAAGTTGTTGCTGGAACTCCTATGAAATCAAGTTATGAACCACTTGGGGACATGAGAATAGCCCGTATGAAGCGTCGACAGACATTTGATGGGTCAAACATCACTCCTTCTAGCTCTCACCGTCCAGAGTTTGACTACCATTCTATTCCACGACACCGGAAAAGAACTAAGGAACATGGGGTGGAGGAGGTGCCAGTTGTTACACAAGTAAGTCCAGTGCCAGAGGTTGAAAAGGTTATTTCTCGTGAGCCAGTTTCTCGTATCAACTGGGCAATTCGAAGAGTCAGTGCCAAGAGCAATGCACGTTGCTCTGGAATGATTGGGAGTCGAGGTCAGTGTCCCGCTTTTGTGCACTCAGGTTCAAGTTCTTCAGCAGTGCCATGTTTCTGGGGCTGTCAAGATCTAGGAGTGAAGGGCCGCCAGTCAAGCTGGATTTACTGTTGTGGGACTGATGTTACTCATACAAGCCGGATCCACAGCTCAATTATTTTGAAGCCAGATTCTGTGCCAGAGGAGTGGCTAGTTGAGCGAAGCTGCAATCTTTTGAAAGAAGAGATTGAAAGTTTGGAGAGAGCAGGTTTCAAGCTAAAGACTTCCTCAAATGTTGCTGTTAGTACTGCTATGCCACCAATATCAACACTAGACTAGCATACACGACCAGCTAGGAATGGGAAGGTTGTACAATATAGGTCTTCCATTTCAAAAGGTGCACAAGAGAAGATCAAGCTGGCAAAAGAGCTAAAGTGCACAATCACAAAGACAAACTACATCAGTGCTATGGCTAAGGAGTTTATTATTGTGACTGAGTCATCAAAGGGTACGAGCTGCGAAAATCCATCATGTACCTGTCTAGATTTTACACAGCGGGAGAACAGGGGAAAGGTATATTTAGCCTGCAAGCACATTTATTACATTTTTATGTAGGAACTAAACCAAGATCCTAAGATTGACCTTCACATCCACTAGGCAAGCCTCATAGTTGCAGAGCTTGAGAAGTGTTTTTAGATTGCTTTTAGTGTTCGGATCTATATTTATATTTGTATTTTATTGGTCGAATTTACTTGGAAATATAGATTAAATCAAAATTTGAAAAATGGAAAGATGTTGGTTCGCGACGAACCAATGTTTTTCTTGTGTTTGAGAAGCCGTGAGCTCAACTCATGAGCTCAGCTCGTGAGCTCATGAGCTCAAAACCTACCCGGGCTCAATTCATGTGCACTACATTTGGTATTAGAAAAATTGTCTCAGCAATTCTTATCCAACTTTTGTTGGATTTTTTGACTCAAGTTACATATGCAAAGACTTTTCTAATAAATCCAAAGTGACCTATGTAGGATTAATTGAATTGTACCATTTGATAAGAATGTTGTATGCATGTTCAGTTATTGATAGAGACATGCATGCAATTAGTGAGATGGTGAAAATGAATTGTGTTGATGATGTTGAAACCTCTAGACAAGTGAATCAAGAGGAGGAAACTCCTGCTAGAGATGTTGTGGAAGATGTTGAGGCTGAGTCAGAAGAGAAAGAGCCAAATGCTGTGGCACTATAGCTTATGGCTCAGGAAGTGGAGATTGAGAATTTGCAAAGGGAAGTTTGCAAATTGAAAAAAGAGAACAAGAAGAGGAAGAAAGAAGCTGAGGCAACTAAACGTTAAACCTAAGCAACCAGATTCCTCTTCAAATTCTGAGGACAATGAAGTTTTTCAATTACCCTCGGTTGCACAAGTTTCAAAGTTTAAGCCTCCAAAACCACCCAACTTTAGAGGCATGTAGGACTATTAGGTTTTGGAAGACTGGAAGATATGGAAAATTATTTCATAGTGGCAAACAAAGATGATCATATGAAAGTTGCGTGCATGCAATCTTTTCTCACTGATCATGCCAAAACTTGGTGGCGCCAGGTGCATGCTGAAAAAGGGCAGACTAGAAGTTGGACCAAGATGTGGTCTCGTATTCATAAGGAATACTTATTGGATGATCTTGGTCTGAGACTTCATGTAGAGTTGTGGCAGTTAAAGCTGCGAGGGGACCTTATGCACTACATTAATGCATTTGCTCATAAGTGCATTATGATTGTCAATATGAGGGACAAAGATGCTCGAAGTTATTTCTTGGAGGGTTTAAGTGCACTTTCTCGCAATGAGATTTTGAAGTTTAAGCCGAAGACATACCTGAAGTGTAAGGAGGTAATGCAGCAAGTTGCCTTTAGTCACTCACTTATGGAATAATATCATCAGCTATATATTAGTACCTCGGACAAGAATAAGAATTTTGAGAATAAACAAGGTGATTGGAAACAGAGGGAGGAAGGAAGGTTCCACCCTGGAGGCTCATAAGCAACAATTAATAAAGGTGCTAGTGGTTAGAGACCACTAGCAACTTCTTTTGGTCTTAGGCCCTTTGTTCCTCCTCTTGGTGGGTACAAACAATAACAACCTACAAAACTTGCTCTTAGCGGAATAGGTAGTGTGGGTCATTAGAGAGTCAGGACATAGGTTCTTGGAATGTCCCAACAAGCATAAGACAAGGCCTTGTGTTAATATTATGAGGGAAGATAGTAGTGGTGAAGCTGAAGGGGTTGACGAGCTGGTCAATACAGACTATGAAGAAGAGGAGGTGAGTTACTTTCGTTATTTTCCTCAAGTTTTTCTCACAATCAATGCAAACACTGATCTGTTCATGTATCTCGTAAACTTTGTCTACGGACACCTAATCTAAGTGATGATTGACATAGGAGCTATGCACAGCATGATATCCGAAGGTTTACTTAAGTTGTTAGGATTGAATGCTAAGCAAATGTCGCTCATACACTTCCAATTTACAGAAGGTGGGCAAGTAGCTAGAAAATTTGTGAGTGATGTTCCAATAAAAATATCCAAGTGGAAAAAAAGAGTGGACTTGGTAATGTTGAAGATACCAAATTTTTAGATGGTGTTTGGTATAGATTTCTTCAACAAATATATTAAAGGGATTTATGGTGCTGAACAAAATTGCATCACATTGAAGTCAAAAAGACATGTCCTAGTTGCAAATGTGCTTTTCAAAGGATTGAGATGTTAAGTTTATGACTATGAGAGTTGCTCAAAAAGCAACTAAGAAGGGCTATTGGACCTTTTAGATTCAAGTGATGGAAGTTAAAAGTGTTAGTGACTTAGTTCGAATCAGTGATGGGGTTAATCCTGTACCAAAGAAGATATTGGAATTTTTGGTAAGGAGTTAGGATGTTTTTTTGAAGGATTTGCTACCAAGGCTACCTCCTAGCCGTGAGGTTGATCATTGGATTGAGGTCATTCCAGATTCTAAACCATCTACAAAAGCTCCACATCATTTAAACATCAATGAGATGGCTAAACTCAAGAAGAAACTCATGGAGCTTCTTGACAAAGGTCATATCCGACCAACCAAGTCACCTTATGGAGCGCTGGTCTTTTATGTTATTTAAAAAGATGGAACCATGAGGATGTGTATCGACTATCGGGCACTTAACAAGATCACGGTCAAAAATAATTATCTTTTATCTTGTATTGATGACTTGTTTGACCAACTAGTAAAGGCTAATTATTTTACGTGACTTGATTTACAGTTTGGGTATCATCAGATATGGGTGGCACATCAGGATGTGGAGAAGACAGGTATTAAGACTTGGTATGGATCTTATGAGTTCCTTGTCATGCCATTTGGGTTCTGCAATGCTCTAGCAACATTCAATAATATGATAGATAGAATATTTGGAAATTATTTGGATACATTTGTTGTTCTATATATCAATGATGTTCTAGTCTTCAGTGAAACGTTGGAGGATCATTTGAAACACTTGGAGCTGGTGTTTCAAAAATTGCGTGAACATAAACTATATGCTATGGAAAGTAAATGTGCTTTTGGACAATTGTGCGTGAACTTTCTTGGACATATAGTTGGTGGTGGCGTAATTGAGGTGGATCCAAAGAAGGTGGAAGAGGTGAAGTCTTGGAAAGTTTCGACCACTATATCAGATGTTCATTCCTTTCTCAGTTTGGCAAGATACTATTGCAAGTTTGTCCACATTTTTGCTCTTCTATTGACTAAGTTAACAAAGAGTAGTATACCATTTCATTGGACATTAGCTTGTCAGCATCCTTTTCTATGATTGAAGGAGATCTTAACAACAATTACTGTTCTTAGGATTCTGGGTCTTGATAAACCCTTTGAAGTGCATCTAGCTATGCTATTGGTGCTATGTTAAAGCAAGATTGTGACAAAGTGGTTAGTGTCACGCTAAAGTGATATAGTTGTTCTATTGCATTCTATTCCAAGAAATTAGATGAAACCTAATGAAAATAGCTAATGCATGAGAAAGAGATATTTGCTATAGTGTTGGCACTAAAACACTGGAGACACTATTTGGGTGGACATACCAAGGTTTATATAGATAGTAACACACTGAGTTACTTTGCTATGCAACCTAAGTTTATGCCAAAGCAGGTTTATTGGAAAGAGAAGTTCACTAGATTTGATATTGAAATCTAGAGAAGGGAGAAAAAGACAAGCTCAAGGATTCAAGCTTAGGAAAGTAAACTTGAAAGGTTCAAGGTTAGGACTATATTCCTAACCTTGACGTGAGCAGCAACGACTATAAAAGTAGGATTTAGAATGTTTTTAGACTTATCCCTAATAAAAAATGCATTGCAATACATCATCATTCTGTGTATCTCTTTGGCTCTTCATGGCAATGGCAATGTTTTACTTACCCACCACCTTCAAGGGATCAAAGGCGTGGGACTAGCACCTTCAAGCACGTGTTCACAGTCTCTACTTGGTTTGGCACAAGCAAGTAAGTGCACTCTTCTCGTAGTGTAAATTTAGATTTAGGGACTAGATTAGATTTGAAACTCCTAGGAAGATCTCGTGTGGACATTTTCCTCCCAGTTTAGAGATTCCAGGAGTTTTCAAAATCATTTATAAACCTAGTAAAGACAATATTGTTTCGGATGCATTGAGTCATCCGGGCAATATCAGCAATCAGTTCGGACTGGTTGGAGGACGTTTGAGCTTTATATGGAAGTGATCCATTGGCGAAGGCAATCTTGCACCATGCGGAGTTGTTGAAGCAAAACCTTAGTAGTGAAGTAACAAAAGTTATTAATCATACCACTTCTCAATTCGAGACGGGCTTATTTTTTATAAGCAAGAGAGATTGTATCTTCCCTCTAAGGATCTGCAGAAGTGGTTTCTGTGGGAACATCATGATGTTCTAGCAGCAGGACATGGTGGAAAACGCAAGACTCTTGCTTAATTGAAAAAGGGATTTTTCTAGTCTGGTATGGAAGGTGATGTTGCGGACTATGTTTGTTCATGCCCTCCATGCCAGCAATGTAAGCGCAAAATTGAGAAGCAGGTTGGAAAGTTGCAGTGCATTCCAGCACTGGCATGGCTCTTTCAAAGTGTGACACTTGATTTCGAAATCGGACTTTATGGTTTATGGTCACAAAGTGTGACACTTGATTTCGTCACTTGTTTGCCAAAGTCTAAGGGTTATGATACTTCATTTTCAAAGATTGCACACTTCATTCAAACTGTGGAAACAGTGAATGCAAAGCAAGCAAAAAAACTTTTTTCTATGAAGTAGTGTGGGTTAGTGGTCTTCTTGAAGAGATGATCTCGAATAGAGATTCAAGGTTTATGAGGAAGTTTTAGGGCACACTATTCTAATTGTTTGGTACCAAGTTGAAGATTAGTATAGCTTATCATCCTTAAACTGATAGACAGACCGAACACGTGAATGCTCATGAAAATTATATGCAGTACTATGTCACGGCGAACCAACGCAACTGGGTTGAGTATTTAGACACAACAGAAATTTATTACAACAACACATTTCACAACGCTATTAGCTGTTCTCCATGGGAGATGCTACAAGGGAATGCTCATGGGGTTCCTCAACAAATTGTTGTACCAAAATTAATGTCTGAAGTGTTGGTCCTAGCCATTGAGACTTATACGGAGCAGTTACGCCAAAGTTGGTCTAGAGCAATTGAGGCAATGGGTAAAGTTCAAGATAGGTATCAACGTGATAAGGATCAGCATTGTCGGGATGTATCCTATCAAGTGGGAGATCAAGTGTGGCTATCTTCCCAAAACTTGAACATTAAGGGATTTTTGTCTCAGAAGCTATTACCGAGTATATGTTAGACCCTATTGGGTGTTGAAACGAATTAGTGATGTATCTTTTTAGTTGGATCTTCTTGCGGAGATGTCCAATGTTCATAATGTGTTTCATGCCAATCTATTGGCTCCGTACACTATAGATGTTGCATGACACGAAGAGATTTGTCTGCCACCAAACATTGTGGATGGTGAACTAGAATATGAAGTTGAAACTATCTTGGATTCTCAGTTTCGGAGACAAGCTCATGTGAAGGAATATCTAATTAAGTGGAAAAGTTATCTGACTTGTGAATCAACTTGGGAACCTCTTAGGAATCGTACACATACTCGTGAACTTGTTATGGAGTATGAGAATTGTAATAAAGACTAGCTTTTCTAAATCTTGTAATAAATCTTGCAAATCAATAAAGTAATATATTTCTATACATTGAAGTTTCATTTCTCTCATTTGTTAGTACTTGGGTCAGTTTTGGTAGGTTGACTTCGGCACTTCGGTGCATAGGTTCAATCCATAACCATAGGGATAACTATTATAGATTGATCACAAGTCCCCACCTCTCTCTCGATGACTCATTTTTTAAAAGGGGCGTGGTTGTGTAAATAACTTCATCTACCAATTTATAATAGTTGTCTAAATCTTCCCGACGGGGTTGATTTCTTGCTCAGGGGAAGTTGGGCCTTTGGCCTTCTCCATATGTCCCTGCAGGTAGGGATGTATCATTCCTTTGTAAGTCAAGTGGTACTTGGAGCAACAAGGGTGGCTAACTCTATTAGTCATTTCCTTGTTGGTGATGGCTGGAGGGTGTTTGGGTCTTAATGTCTTTGGATGTAGAGGAGAGGTCGTTCCATGCTTCATTTAAGTCAGTGTGTTTCCCACATAGTGTGCTTTCCTTTAACTTTCTGAGTTGTTTCCTTAACGATTTGCTAAACTCGGGTATGCATAAACGAGGATGTCGATCTTCCCTAAGGGGGGGAGAGTGTCGCAAATGTGACTTCGGATATCAAAAGATACTTGTCGGCCAATCCTTATGGACACTCTTTCCTTACTGCCATAACGGTAGGAGATCAGTACAGTTGGATCCCTTTGGTAACCCCTATTGTGCTAATGGAATTAACTGGGCATTTTGAGTATACTTAGATTGGACGAGCATAAGGATGGAATTCTTACATGCTATTAACTAAGTATACCTAGCCTGGTAAAAAGTTCCCGTCTCGTTATGTCTTGCACTAACTAGTGACAAGAACCCTCGCATATTGAAACTAATCCTTCAATATCACTAAATGATAGCTTATCGTGTCTACCAAACACCCTCACTATCATGCCCTTTGTGTTAGTCTCATTCCAGTCGCAAATGCTATTTATGGAAGGTGTCTAGTTTCACTCATTCGGCATATTTACGGAATGTAAAGATTGTCTTGAACACAATGGTGCTCATCCCGTGTCTAAATTCACAATCTCAGGACATTCCATATTTAGTAAGTTTCGAGCTTGTCCTATAGACTAACTTCTAGTACTAAGGAAGGCTTGGGGTAAAAGCCTAAAGCGTGGGGTATAGGGGGTTCCAATGTATAGTAGGGATAGTGGTTGGAATGCATGTTTGACTACCTAAGATATTAGTTTGGCTCCCACTAGGCTATGTCGTTCTTTATTCTACATCTGACTTGGGTTTAAGCACAAGCTCCATGCTACTCTAGTCAATGGGGTACCCTCCTCCTCGTGTTAGACCACTGATATGCCAAAATTGTACTAGATACCGTCTGATACTATTTTGCGTGTAGGTGCTAGATATGGGGAGCTGGTGCTCATGGGATTATACTAGACCCTCGTTTCGTAGCACAACGGGCTTGGAGTTACACTCCAAATTCAGGTGCGCTATACAAACTTAGAGGAAGTCTACTTTCACCTATGGTATATAGAACAACTTATGGAACCATTGATAGGCTAACATTAATCCTACCAACTCAAATTGTAACCTCAAGTGGTTAATATGCTTCACTCACGAGCCCAAGCATAAACTTGTGCAAAATGGTACACTTCAAATGCATCTTGCCCATATTTACTGGAAAATATGTTTGATTTGTAAAAACCTCATTCACAAACAGGCGTTCACATACGCATTCGCATTTGGTTTGTAGAGGGTTGCCAAGTTAAACGAATATTCTAAATTAAACTAGAATCTCTTACAATCTTTTACGTTTCTTTCCGAGGGCGGGAGGCAATTGCTAGTGCAATGGCTTGCTGAGCTATCTCTTCTGATTGTCTAGAGAAAAGATGAAACTCCTTGTGGAATTGATTCACTATCTACAGTGCAGCTTATGAGCAGGCCATGGGCAATGCCCTTGGACCTACAAGTTTTGCAATGAGTTGAAATCTGGTTTGTTGAAGAGATTGATTGCGCATATAGGGAGGGTCCCAAGGGAAACAATTGAGGTTTGCTACAGTCAGGTGCCCTTGAATGTGCTCAATAAATGAGAATGAAGTTCTTCAATGATTATCATCACTGTGAACCACCATAAAAAGATTGTGAGACACAAATCCCTAAGCTCCAAAGTGGAGCTGAAAGGGTGCCACATGGTAGTGGCCGAAGCAAAAGCCAAACACATGTAACACATTTGGACTAAAAACTCCGACTTGAAAAGTTGAGAGTGGGAGTGGAACTCCCAATGAAGTGCTCGAGGAACAAGTACGAAGCGAGAAATAAGTGAGTCTCTAGAAAAGGGACACAAGAGGACCAACACATGACACATGGAAGAGTCCGAGATGGACCCAAGATGAAGTCCGAGATGGACCCAAGATGGAGTCCGAGATGGACCCGAGATGGAGTCCGAGATGGAGTCCGAGATGGAGTCCGAGATGGATCCGAGATGGAATCCGAGATGGACCAAGATGGAGTTTGAAATGGATCCAAGATGGAGTCCAAGATGGACCCGAGATGGAATCTGAGATGGAGTCTAAAATGGAATCAATAGAGTCTGAGGTCAAGATCAAGACTGGGACCAGGACCAAGACCGAGACCGAGACCAAGACTGAGACCAAGACTGAGCCCAAGGTTGTGACCGAGCCTGAGTCTAAGTTTGAGTCTGAGTCCGAGTCCAAGTTTGAGTCTGAGGGTGAAAACCCAAAGTGTTCATCTCCCAAACCCTAGGGGGTTTGGTGAGCTCCAAAAGTATAGTAGGGGAAGGACTCTAGTGGAGCCAGTTTGGCTAGGAAAAACTAGTTTGGCCCAGGAAGGTTGTACCCAGGTGTTGGGTGATAGGATAACCACTAGGAAGTCCAAGGCTAGAGTGAATATGGACCAACAAGCGGGGTAGTTTGGTGAAGTGTTCAAGAGCCGGCTCTAGTTTCCCCAGGAGATCGAATGGCCGATGCTCCTAATCCAAGTGTGGGTGGCACTACCTACTTGGATACTTGGCATGGCTCAACGGAACCTTGCTCTAAGCCCATGGCTAAGACACCCAAAGGTGGAAGGTGGGGAGAGTACTCATAAGGCTCGCATAGGGCTACGGTGT
The DNA here is from genome assembly GCF_000143415.4 of Selaginella moellendorffii. Classification (NCBI taxonomy): domain Eukaryota; kingdom Viridiplantae; phylum Streptophyta; class Lycopodiopsida; order Selaginellales; family Selaginellaceae; genus Selaginella; species Selaginella moellendorffii. The sequence continues at coordinate 289,744 of NW_003314346.1, forward strand.
TCCGAAATGTTGTCCCAAAGTTCCAGACTATGGAAAGGAAAAAAAATGGTCCTTTGGTGTAGTGACTAATGATACGGTCATATAGTGAGGAAGTCTTAGAGGACAATGGGACTTAGTGGTCGGGCTTGTGGGCTTTGTCCTAGTGGCAGTGTTGGCGAACACGGCTATGGATAAAAAAGGGACTTGGTAGAGACTATAAAAGGGATATTGGGGAAGGTTGTTCCCCATGTCTGCAGGCATCTTAAGGATGTTAAGGAGTGGATCTAGAATGGTAACTCATGGACAGATGGCCCAGTCTTTGAGAGATGGGATTGCGATGCAAGTGGTGTTGGACCACTGGTGTGACCAAGGTGAATGGGCATGGCTTTAGCGTAATGGGCTGGTATGTCAGTGGTACCTTGGGGTGTCGGTCATGGGATCAAACACGTGGAGCACTTGGACCAAGTGTAATGGTTGAGTGGTATAGATGTCATTCTTGGGGCTAATAAGCCCCTAAGTCTTGAATAAGACTTACGGAGGTTGTGAGTGAGACTCCTCCAAGTGGTTGAAGGTGTGGTTAAGTGACTAAAGTAGAATGAAAAATTTAGTCGCTTACAAAGATGGTCCTGCTATTTGCATTCAGGAAGATTTTCAAAACTCCTTTCCGGAGATTGGCTTCTACTACCTGCCCATCAATTGTGAGTCATGGAACATCTTCATTTCCACTGGGTAGTAATATTCCAAGTCAACAAACCTTGGCTACGACAATGTATTTTGCTACTTTGAATGATAATAATGCAATAGATGCCCAAACAGGGCAAGCACTCTCTGGAGGACTTTCCGGCGGGCAACAATGAAGCAACATGTCAAGTCCTATGAATTCTAGTGGGGGGACACAACTGGGCATGGCTATTGGTAGAAAACAAAACTTGTATACAACATGGCAAACTAGAGCTATATTGATGTAGATGTTGTTGTTCACAGATTCATCAGCAAAACTGCACAAGCCTTCAATGTTGTGAACCGCCCATACTAGAAAGAGATGCTTAGCGCGGTGGGGAAAGCTAGTCCGGGCTACTTCTCAATGTCTCCAAAGTATGAAGCAATCTAGGTGAAACATTTGAATGAGGAGTATGAAAGCTTGAACTCAAGGCTAGATGTTGTGTGTGAAGGCTGGAAGCGATTTGGCTGCATGATTGTCACTGATAGCTAGCAATGCTCAAGGAAATGAAGCATTGTGAATGTGATGGTGGTGAGCATTCATGGATCAGTGTTTCTGAAATCATTTGATATGTTAGAGGAGAAGAAAACCGGTCTCTGGTTATGGTCGAAGTTAAGGCTTGTTCTCATGGAGGTTGGAGTTGAGAATGTGGTTCAAATGATAACTAATAATGGCTCCAACTTTGTTTGCATGGGGGATTTCATGAAGGAGGAGTTTCTGAAGATTGTTCATGGTAGATGTGTTTGCCACTACTTGAGCCTCCTCTTGAAGGATATTGCTAACCTTGATTGGGTTCAACCTTGTGTGAGCGGTTGTGAGAAAATCATCAATTTCATACTGAAGAAGACAAGCCTAGTTATATATTCTTGAGAC
>NW_003314346.1:291416-292995 GCF_000143415.4 Selaginella moellendorffii
TCAAAATGGTGGTTTTTGGCATTGTTATGCTAAGGTTTTGCTGGTGATAGAACCGATTTTGAAGGTTCTGAAGCTAGCAGATCAAGAAGGAGCAACCTCAGAGCTTTTGTTTGAGGAGATGGATCAAGCTCAAGAGGCTCTTCAGGTTTTGGCTGTGAACAAGATGGTTGCTGAAGAGAGGATCAATGCCATCAAGGATTTCATCTTTGAGTTGAGCATGGAAGAGCTTGACTCAGTGAATCTCCAGCTGCAAAGCAAGAGTCGATGGAAAATGCTCCACTCTACGCTCCAAAGTGCTGCTCATTGTTTGAATCCTCTCTGATTGAGCTTCCCAGAATATTCTGAGGCAAAGAGTGATCTTCACAATTACTTTGAGCTGGTGGCTGGAGCCGAGAACTATGAGAAGCTCACTTTCCAATATTGGAGTTTCAAGGAAGCTGCACCACAAGAGATGTCTTGTGCAATTGCCAAACATTGAAAAATGCAGCTCCATCTATTGAGCTGGTGGATAGAGTATGGATCAACATTTCCGGAACTTTAAGAGATCACTATGCATGTTCTCAGCCAAACCGTATCAGCTTCAACCTCTAAGTGAAATTGGAGCATTTGGAGCATCGTGCAGACAAAGAGGCAAGCTTGATTGCTTGCGAAGACCATGGAGAAGCTTGTCTTTTGCTACAACAACTTGAAGCTACTCAAGGAGATCGAAACACATGAAATGAGGCTTTTGAAAGTGAATGCAAATGAAATAAAGGTTGAGCCTTAATGGATTAGAATTCTTTTGATGCAGGAAACACTCAAGGAGATTGAAGTGGAGCTACATGTTGAAATTGAGGAGGTTTGTGATGATGAGGTAGGGATGGGATCAAATGTTGATGATGAAGAAGAGGAAGTGTGATCACCACTGTTTGTGTCTTTGAATTTGAATTTCAAGTTTCAATGTTTCAAATTTATTTCTTTTACATATATTTAGGGTTTCTTTACATTTGAATTATGCAAACCACAACCTAAGGAGCAAAGGGATCAAAGCACGGAACGAACAGTTTTAGAGTATTTAATATCTCAATACCAAAACCAGCACACAAAATGGAGCTAAATAGAGTTTAACACTATTTTAGCATAATAGTGGCCTAATGTGAAGATATAGGTACTCCACTAACTAGCATAATATGGAATTTTAGTTTAGACCCAACTTGGACGCAAAACAAGGACAAATCTAACCTACCCATTATCCCTACTATACATTTGAAACCCCATATCCCCCCCCCTAAGGAACACACATTTTGGGCTTTCACTGTTAGCCATCTTTAGTACTAGGAGTTAGTCTTTGGACAAGCTTGAAACTTACAAAATATAAAATGTCCCTAGATTGCAAATTTTGTTATGGGATAAACACTATTGTGCTCAAAACAATCTCTACATTCCATAAATATGTCAAATGAACAAATTTAGACACTTTTCATAAAGAGCATTTCGGACCAAATGGTTCTAACACAAAGTGCATTTTAATAAGGGTGTTTGACAGACATGATAAGTTATCATTTAGCAAATATTAAGGAAGGCGGAAAACGCCCGACGT